>NW_026571447.1:4016669-4173669 GCF_026225935.1 Boleophthalmus pectinirostris | reverse complement strand
ACCAAAATGTAGTTTGTAACGTAATCCATTAAATTAGTTAAAGTGAGTAACGTAATCTGAATACTTTGGATTACTTGATTTGCTGCAGAGTAGCAAAGACGAGGAAATCTTCACATAAGATGTTCTGTTTGCTAAAAGAAAATGAAAAGGCCGAGTCTTTAAAAATATTATTAATAGAAGAGGAGGAGACACGGTCCATGCAGCATGGTCTAGTCCTGTTAAATCCTGTTTTAGTCCTGGTCTAGTTCTTGTTTAGTCCTGGTTTTAGTCTTGGTTTAGTCTAGTTTAGACCTGGTTTTAGACCTGTTTAGACCTGGTTTTAGACCTGGTTTAGACCTGGTTTAGACCTGTTTAGTCCTGGTTTAGTCCTGGTTTAGACCTGGTTTAGTGGTTTAGACCTGGTTTAGACCTGGTTTTAGACCTGGTTTAGACCTGGTTTAGTGTCCGGCAATGAGTGGAATTATCGAGAAAAAGGAAAATAAAAAAGGGATTCAGCCCAAAATGTGAAAACAGGAAAATACTTTCATGTAATCCATTTATTTCAACAAAGTAACTGGAATCTAATTACCACTCCCTGAAAGAGTAACTGTAACTGAATACAGTTAATTAATTTGTACTCTGATTACGTAACACCGGTACATGTAATCTGTTACTCCCCGACACTGCTCCTGCGTCACTCTCAACTGTTCACTCTTTTAAGTAGAACTTGTGCTTGGGGAAATACATTTTAAAGATCACATATTGTCTTTGAGTCTGCTATAGTTCAAATGTACAACACTTGTAGACCATTGTGTTATTATTTACACCAGTCAAATTACCTTGCATCAATTAAAAATGAACTTTTTACTGCAAGTTTTTTGAAAGTCTACCTTGATAAAGCTCATATTTAATATTTAATGTGTGGTTTTAAGGATCTTAGCATGAATAAAGACCGATGGCTCATTCTAACGTGTTAAACATGCACATATATGGTAAAATGGTCATTAAATGGTCTATTTTCGAACTTTTTTCACAAATAAACCGCACCGGACTTTAAACAAAAACTCAACAGTTGGATGGGTGAGTGGTTTTGTTTGTTTGTTCGTTCACAGTGACTCTGGGCTTTGTTCAGTTGTGGCGTGTAGGGAGGGTGCTGTCTGGGACCAACGGATTGTCGGCGTGTTCGCAGTGACTCAGTTGTTCAGTTGTGTCTAGAAGTGGCACATTGCACTCGCTGTTTCGATTCGTTCCTCCGTTCTGTTCCTCGTCAGCGTGGAGTGATGAGTGTGTCTGTGGGTGTTTTTCTCCGTGCGGTCTCTGTCTGCTCCGTGTGTGTTTGCGTGTTCTGCGGGTGGTGCAGCTTTGTAGTTTACTGAAGTCGTGCTGGGACACCTGAGTGGATTCATGTATGGGGCGCTCTGGATTGCGGGTTGTGCGGTTGTTTTTTGATGCGGTTAGAGGCTTAAGAGCGCGTCTAATAGCCCAGAAAATACGGTATTCACTGTATTGAGCATCAGTCTGTGGTCCTCGATCGGCCCTCTGCTTCGTCTGTGTTTAGATATGTGGCCCTTGATGAAAAAAGTTTGGACACCCCTGTTTTACACATTTAAAATCACAATAATCATCTAAAACAATTTAATTAAAGAAATCGTTTGCAGACTACCACTTCAGAAAGATGCAGTGCCCAATGGGAACTGTGCAGTAGTAAACATCATCACAAACAGAGTCGATGTTACAGTTTTATTGGGGCCGGTGTGTCCATGCCTCATATCGAACACGCCACAGAAGAGCGCCCTCTGCAGACAGACGTCCCAGGGCCTCTAGGGGACACTGTCTAAATAAAATGTAAATGTTCTTCTGTGTCTGAAGTGGAGATGTGGATTTGATGTGGAAGCAGTGAGAGGTTTGTCTGTCTGCGACACACAGTGAGTATTTCATGTCTCCATTGGAGTCAGTACAAACAGGCCGTGTCAGTCTGGAGCTGCACTTATTGCTACCTTCGCGCTCAGATAAGCTGTCACGTCCACTTTGCCTCATATGCACCTCTGGGATGATTAATAATGTGAAAGGCACTCAGCAGAAACTTCGGTTAAAACTAAATATTAGGTTTATTAGCCTCAAATTCACCTCTGGAGCCGCCTTGGGAGCACTAGAATCTGTATTTTCAGTATCAAAATGATCCCTTTGGCTCTAATGTTTTTCAAAAAGAGACAAGAGAACTGGATTTACACATCTGGATTTCAATCTTATGAATGAGCAACAGTTTGAAAATAAATGTCCAATTTCAGATTCAACTCCCACACACCTGGAACACTCAGGATACATTTACATTGAAATGAATCACCGTATCACTGTATCACCGTTTTGGAAATGATCTGCATCCAGACACGTCATTTCTGTGTCCGCAATCCTTCCCTATCCACACAGCTTTGAACATATTTGTTTACGTTTTACAGAAATGAAACTTAAAACCACATGGCTCATTTGCATGAACAAAAAAACAAAACAAAAAAACAGCTCATTATTATGCACTTATGTGGTTCAGCTTCTGGACACGACTCAGTGGAATCTGAGTGTTCTTTCTGTGACAGGGGGTGTTCTGCTGATGGTGAGTCTGTTCTGTGCTTTTATCACGTTGGAGATGATTCATATTAAACTTTTCAGAGATTATATGTCTGAAGTCATACGCATGAATGGACATATAGTCTAGCCTCTTAGCGTTTTGGCGGTGAATTACTTCACGGTGCATAGACCTACATCAGCGCATCAGTGTTTTCAGGCGTCCACACAGTGCCGGATCAGATCTGTACTCTGATGAATTTGTGGGAGCTGGCGGCACCAGATTGTTCCATCTCTGGAGCCGTTTTCAGTCGCATTAGTGTGAACGAACACTGCATCCACAACGAAAATCACTCAGATACGTACTAGTGTATAGGAGGCCTCAGAAACTCAAACACTGGCCCCTGATGATGACAACTGGTAGTTTTCAGATTCTAGAATGCTGGGGGAAGAGCGACTAGGTCAGGAATCAGAATACACTAGACTGCAAGAACCCTGGAAGTGCAAGTTTGGGCACCAGCCAATCAGTGAAGAGTCATACTTTCTGTCTTGGAAACAATTCCCGAGATCGAGGATTTAAAGCTGGAACAAAGAGAATGTTTGGTGAATTTTATCAAGGGGAAAGACGTTATTGTTCTTCTTCCTACAGGATTTGGGAAAAGCTTAATATACCAGTTAACCCCGTTAGCGGTGCATTACATACGTCACAACCAAATAGCAGTGACTGGTTAAATAAAAAAGTAACAAATCCTACTGCTGCGAGGTCAGACGGTTTCCACGAAGTGCCTAGCCTGATTCATCAGGATAGGCAAGAGGTGCTTTTTCCTTTATTACATTGTATTTTGCCATGAAATATCCAAAATGGAAATTCACAAACGTTGAACCTGATCACTTCTATTAATGACTAGACCCTAGAACTCACTGTATTTCAACTAAAATCTTTACCTGCCCTCATGTGTTTTCATTATCACTGGTTTATAGAATGAAAATCTGAAACCCAGCAACATGTGTGGAACAAAAATACATCTCTAGTAACTTCTTAGGTTCTTTTTGAAGATGGCTTGCAGCTAGCAGCCGAAACATGTCAACAAGGTAAATACACTTTACTGCATTGTCTTTAAAAAGAACCTAAGAAGTTAAAGTATATAAGAAGACATAATGAACATCATTGGCTTCACATCTCTAGTAACATTATAACATGATAAGAGCTAAAACAATCAAATAAAAAGTAGGTCTTGGACAATGTATGACCTAGTTCATCTTTAGTCTGTGACACAAATGATTCCAAAACAAAAGACTTTGTCACATGCAGTAACATTAGTGGAATGTGTGGTATGTTTGTATGGATTTATTTCGCCCATATTCTAATCCTGCTCTAATATGATGTTTATATTCATGATGTTGCGTTGTGTGTAATATCGGTGTGAGCACATTCCAGAGCCCTGACTCACCTCTACAGGCGCGACAGGCTCAGACCTGCTCCAAACAGCTGCTCACAACAACACACACGTTTACACAGCTTCACTTTGTTCTGGATTTTTTATGTTTATTTTTTTTTTTATACATAATGCAGAATTTGGAAAGCGCAAAGCAGTGTTGGCTTTTTATTCAAACGCTTGCATCGTGAGTCTGACGCCCTCTGCTGGCAACAGTGTGAAGTGACGCCTGTTGAAATGAAGAATTAGCAGCATGGTTATTCACAACACAACACAAACACTGAAAGCGCTAAAAGAAGGAGCTGTGTCTGGTTTGTAGTGATGGGGAATACCAGAAAAGTTATATTAAAATGCACAGAACCTTTGTTTGACCGAGGCTCGAGGTGATTTAAAAATGTAATAAACTAAAATATAACTGCGCATGCCAATTTCAAAGATCTATTGAATTTTGAATTACAATTATCAGGGTACCAATAATGTTATCTTAAAGCAGGAGTGTTAAACTCAAATTCACAGAGGCCAAAATTAAAAACTGGGACTAAGTCTTGGGCCAAACTAAATATTTATTGAAAAATTTCAGCAACACCTGCATGTTTTCTCTATTTCAAGATATGTAATGACAAACCTTTTCTAATTAAAATAAATATAATAAATAAATAATAAAAAAAATAATAATAATAAAAAATAATAAATAAATGTTTAATAATAGTTTTCCTTAAACAGTGAATCCAGAACAAGCAGAATATAAAATAATAACAACATTTTAAATAAATAAAGTCTCTATAGCCAATCTGATATGATCTCGTGGGCCGAATATAATTATATCACTGTCCAAATTTTGTCCCCGCGCCTGAGTTTGACTTGTCTCTCTTAAAATACTGTACCTGATTTGTCTGAAAAATGAAGAACAGTTTACAGTGGTCCACAGTTCTTCTTCACTTCCCTTATGCATTCACAGCATCTTAATTATTCATCACAATGAGTTTATAAGCACTTTTCACAACTTTCACAGACCAGAGCAGAGATTTGCCATCACTGTGAAGCTAACAACTATCATGCTGATGTGCACTTCCTGATAATCAGACAATTGATGATGATCTTTATGAGACATATTACATAGAGAAGATGTCTCAGTATGACAATCGTCCTTGAAAAGTGTGTGTTGTTTTGAACACAGAGCTCTGGTGTTTCTTCATAATCACAGGTGAGAGGAGCACAAACAGTCCTTATCCTGCCTGTACAGACCTGTGGGTTAAACCGGGAGGCTGCACATGTCACAGGGTCAGGCTCAACACACAGAAACTACAACAGAACATAGAGCGGGAGTGTCCAAGGTGTGGCCCGCGAGCCAAACTTGGCCCTCCAGAGGGTCTCATTTGGCCTCGAGGGGCTCTGAGATTTTAAGAAAAATCTATTTTTTTTTCATTTTGTATGTAAAAGGCTGTCAGGCGATGGGAAGAAGGAATATTTTCTATATATTTTTTAAAATTTTAATGTCAATTCAACCATATATTTGGGCGATAAATAACATAAAACACAACATAAAATAATATGTGATTGGTCTGACAGGCATCCACACCTCAAACTGAGGTAAAATGAACTTTAAAAAAACAATTCTCTCAAAACCAGCATCTGTGTTATCAGATGTGGAATAGACTTACGGAATAGTTTAGATGACCATATCAAAGCTTGTTCTAACTTGGTGCATTTCAAAAAACAAAAATCAAATCTTACAGAAATACAGTACCTAGAAGACAAGATCCATTGTCTTCACAAGTAAACCACAACTATTAACTAAACACATGCTTTTCTTTACCTCTTATTTTGATACGATTGTAAACAATACATTTTGTGCTTTCTTTCTCATTATTATTAGTTTGTACGACCATAAATGAAAACAAACAAACAAACAAAAAAATCCAAAATTTTTTTCATTCTCATTTTGGTTTATTTTTTACGATCATAAAGAATGAACTTTTGCTCCTTTGTTAACAAAACTTCTGTGCCTTCTTTATCATTATCATATGACCATAATACAGTACAATACAAAAAAAAAAAAAAAAAAAGAAAAAGAAATTGGGTTAAAATTATATTTAGTATACATAGTATGTAATTTATTTTGCTATAAATAAATATTTGTAAAGCTTTGTTATCACGCTTCTTTTTGAGAAATCTGTTGTTTATTATGTACATGTATGTATGTATGATTGTTGTTTCTCTCTTGGCACAAACTAAAAATGAAAAACAAATCAATCACTGTTTGTTATCAGAAACATCTGGCTGTAATGTCTTCTGTAATGTCACATAGTACTTGAAATTACAACCGTCGCAGGAGGCAGCACACTGTGGGGAAGCTGGCCCGACGTGGTCAGAGTAGGAGACAGACTACAACACAAAAAATTGTCAGACAAAAATTTGTTTTAAAACAAAAAGTACAAAAAATAAACAGAAAATAAGTTAATAATAATAATAATAATAAGTCAAAAGCACCAACACCTGCAGTCACTTGCACAGAAGTCCTTCTTCCCTGATTGACAGCGCCTGCTTGCTTACGCCCACATGAAGTACCTCCCCCCAGGTACATATCCAGGTAACTTTTCAGTGTGTTGAAAATAAACAATAAATACACAAAAATAATGAAACAGAATGTAAACCAGTTCTCCCTCCACATGGTCCAGCCCACGACCTTCTCCAAGGTTTTAAAACCAGCCGACATGAGGCACGTCCTTTTTTGTCTGGACCGTGTGGAGCTGCAGGTGAGTATGATGAATGGAAACTGACATAAATTAACAAATAAAGTATATTTAAATGAACAACGTCTAATGTGATAATTAACAAAAAGCACAAAGATTTATATATGGGTCCGGTCAAGTGGTAACGGAGGGAAACAGGGGCAGATTTTTGACATTCAAATGTCTCTTATTCAGAAACTAGAGGAACTATTGAAATAAGTAAAGTATCAGAATGTAGGAAAGAGTTACACTCCAACAGGGTCAAGTTAAACCTGTGATATTCTTTCAAGTTGTTGACAAAAAATTTAAAACTCATGTTGGTAACGGAGGGAATGAAATATGCAGCACTTTTTGGTCAATAAATCCAAACAGTGATAACTCTTGGTTCTCACTTCCATATCCTTAACAAACTGGTTTGAATATTTGCTTCATATAGTTTTCTACCATATGGTACAAGATTAGGTTGAAAAACCTCTTACTTTTTGACTCATGAGATTTTTTATTAAGAAAGGTCATGGTAACGGAGGGAAAAGTAATGGAGGGAAAATTGTGCAAACAAGTAGAAGGTGCAGGATTTTACATCATTTGTCGCTTTTTTCTTCCAAATACTTTAATATTACTTCAAAAAGAAAGGAAACTATTTCTATAAAATATGTCAGTCCTTCCAAGCTAATTTTTATCATTTTAAATACTTTTTTTTTTTTAATCCTGTACCTTCATCAACAGTTCAAAGATGGAATAACACAAGATATGATGAAATACATCCATTTATTTACATGATTTGCAGGTCTTTGAAATTTGGGAAATAATTTTTGTTCCATGTTTCATACATGGTCTGTTTAAAACATATGGAACTTTAGAACCAAAAATGGTACAGAAAAAAGGTCAGCAGTTTCATAAACTAGAGTACATATGTATCTGTTCAATACATTTTTATATCAGATGCATTAACTTGAATTTTTGGCCTTGATGTTTACTTCTGCTTGACCGGACCCATGTTACTGTCAGGTAGGACATGGTATCAAATTAACTAATGTCAAATTAAACTAATGAGTTTAAAATGGGACAAAGGCCCACTTTGTCACACACACAGTCAGCTTTTTTACTTTTTTGACCAAAAAGATGCATTTTTTTTAGTTTGCATTAAAAAAGCCAGTAAGAAACATGTACACAGTTAAGCAAAAAAAGCTGATAATAATGTTTACTTCCAGTTTAACACTGCTCCTGTCTTGTTACACTGGGGACAGAATATTACCATGGCGACGTTTATACTTTTACAGACCTTTGGTAATATAAATAATGAGCACTATTCCAGATATTAGCCCGCTCCCTGCAGACTCTCCTCTTGCTTTATGTCCACGTGTGTAATGATCCCCAATTATAGACTGCACCATAACAAACCCGCACACGCCTTTGAAATGAATACTCCAGGGAATAGACCGAGCCCGGGTCAACCATGTGGGGCCTGCAGTCTAAATATACAGACAGATGGGGTCCTGTTGGCATGGAGGGGGGGTTAGTTTAGCTAGCTGGGCACTTTTGTCCTTTGTAGATTAAAAAAACAAACTAGGAATGTTTTGACTTATCGGTAATTCAGTTGAAGTATGTGGCAGAGTAGTTAAAGGGCCCATAAGACGCTATTTTCTGATCTATGTTATTATGTTTCCTCATCAAAAACACACCTGGAGTTGTGTTTTGTTTCATTCACATGTTTAACACCCAAACATGAGTTCTACAGGAAGTGCTCCACTGTGTTTTTAAACTCCATACACCTTCACTAGCAACATGGGGATCATTTCAGCCTTAAAATTGCCAATTTCAACTGAATTAAAAATAAATTGTAATCGTTAACTTGAAAACTACCTCTTCATGACATCACGAGTTGGAACAGATTATTTGGAGCTTTGGAGATGTAGACAACAAAAAGTGGAGTGTTAAAATTGACTCCCACAGAATCAATTCTAACATTTTCTCAGAGTTTATATGAGTCCAGTCTGTTCTAGAGTTAATTTAACATTTTTGGAAATGTTATTTAAGTAACACTGGACCAAAGTTCCTGTTTAACCCCAAATCCAGAGTTATATGAACATTCTGAGAGTAAACAGATAACACTTTGTAGAGTTATCCTGATTTAGCTTAACAACACACAGAGGTGTTTTATGTTATTTTTACTTTATTTTAGTTCATTTAAGATGAAATTATGTACAAAACTGGTTCAAACTGATCTTCTCTCATGAGAGTTTGAAGTGGTGAGTGGGAGGAGCCAAATTAACACTAAGAGAAGTTGACTTAACACTTGAAGAAGTTGAATTAACACTAGAAGAAGTTGAATTAACACGAAGAAGTTGAATTAACCTCAACCACATCAACTCTGGCAAATAATCTCAACTCGAACCCCCATTTAACTTCCAAATAGTTAAAATAACACTTTTGGTGTTAAAAACAACTCTAAAATATTTTACCCTAAAATTTTAACCCTCCAGTTTTTGCTGTGTAGACAGACTAACTGTTATGACCCAGCTCGATGGGGTCAGGGGAGTAACAAAATAACCAAGATGTAAAATGGAACAAACACAATCAGAGATATCAACCTGGTCCCCATGAGGCGTCGGTGGAGTCAGTTCATCACCATGGAAGCAGTTTATGAGGAGTCCAGCCCATATCACATGATCGATACATTATCAATATCCACAATGCAGTGTGTGTGTTTGTGTGATATTGGTCACACATGAAATGTCTGTGTTTACAAGTGTGTAATGAACAGTGTTGGGAAGGTGACTTTTAAAATGTATTCCCCTACATATTACAGATTACATACCCCAAAATGTAGTTTGTAACGGAATCCAGTAAACTATTTAAAGTGAGTAACGTAATCTGAATACTTTGGATTACTTGACTTGCTGTAGAGACTCGGATATCGTAACATAAGATGTTTTATCTGCTAAAAGAAAATAAAAAGCCCAGACTTTACTCAACCCTATTAAAAATATTATTGATAGTTTAGTCCTGTTAAATCCTGTTAAAACCTGGTTTAGACCTGGTTTAGACCTGGTTTTAGTCCTGGTTTAGTCCTGGTTTAGACCTGCTTTTAGTCCTGGTTTAGACCTGGTTTAGACCTGGATTAGTCCTGGTTTAGTCCTGGTTTAGTCCTGTTTTAGACCTGGTTTAGTTTGAGTGGAATTACTGAGAAAAAAAAAAGGGATATACTGTAGCCCAAAATGTGAAAACAGTAAAATACTGCCCTGTAATCCATTTATTTCAACAAAGTAACTGTAATCCAATTACCACTCACTGAAACAGTAATTGTAACCTAATACAGTTACTCATAATTTGTACTCTGATTACATAACTCCAGTACATGTAATCTGTTACTCCACAACACTGGTAATGAAAATGTCATTTTTCATGAGTTGTATGTATGTTAGTTGTGTGACTGTAGATCAGTGTGTTTTGCATCACCAGAAAAACAAGAAATAGAAATTGTTTTCATTCCAATTAGAATTGAACGGCTACACTAAAAGAGAAAGGAACTGTTATAATTAGTGATTATCTTGAAAACTATTCATATTTGACTATACAATTGCATCGAATTATAAATAGATTATAATATTTTGAGACACTCCTGTTGCTCGAGCTCCATCCTTCGCAGAGTTATGACCAAAAACACATATTTGACCTTGGTTACCTTGACCTTCAAGTGACCTTGACTGGTTTCAACCTGTAACTTCCAGTGTGCTTCGGTTATATGTGTGCCAACTTGTGTGATAACTGGGTGAATATTTTAGGCCGCAGATGGTTCAGAAATTGCCGAAGTTCCCAATCCTTTACAATGGCGTGACCTTTCAATTGACCCGTGTGACCTTGGATCGTCACCAAACTTTTTTTTGCAGCATCCTGCACGGGGGTTTGTCCCACATACCAAATCTGGTGACAATCGGTCCATAAATGGTGGAATTATCACTGGTGGACACACAGACACACAAGGTGAATACAAAACCTGGCCAACCCTTCGGGGACCAGGTAATAATAAATTAGATCATGTTTAGTCAACAGGGATGTAAAAGGTAAATTAACAAAACAGACTAAAAAATATTCAGAAAATAACCATAATAAATAACAGATTTAACATACGAGTTTTGTGTGAAAAACAGGTGATGCAGGCTTACACAAAAACAAATGGTTAAATTAAGGGACACACAAAATTAAAACACAAGTGCCCCAAAGTAAAACCACATAAACCCACAAACAGAATCAAGTGACAAATTTAAAAAGGCACAAAACAGAACTAAACTAATGTCTCAACAAAACAACAAAGTCAGACACGTTTGTGAAAAAAACAAAACACAACTCCAGGTATATTTGTGATGAGGAATTTTTCATTTTGCACAATATACAACCTTTAAACTGTTTATGTACTAAGCCCAAAGTGGATGACGTATTTAATAAATATGCAAATGAATGAAGGCGTGTGTTCACTTGTAATGGTAGTAAAGTGTTAGGGAGTGTCAAGCCCCGAAAAAGTGAGCATCAAACCTTCATGTTTGTTTTCCCAGTGGGATGTTTCTATTGACAAAGTCGATCTTTTCAAGTCTTTTGAACCATATCACTTTTGTTTCTGTTTCTGATATTGTCATATTTTAGTTTTGGGATTTGGACATTGTAATTGTGTGGTTGTTGGATCTTAACAGAGGAAAATGGTTCGAGAAATGGGCTTGGGAAGTTTGCGAACTCCATAACTGCAAATGGGAATCAGATCTGTGTGAATCTATGTGAAACCTCCGTTCAAACTGGTTCCCTTCTAAACGGAATTGAAAAGTAGTGAGAGGCAAAGGCGAAGGGCAGGATTTATACACAGGAAAGATGAAAAAGAAAACCTTTGACTGCATAAGGAATCATCCCAAGTTTGCAGCGAACATTTTGTATGTGGCTCCTGTTTGTTAATGGAGAGGTACAAAAGACAAACAGACTGAGCTGCAGTTTCTTGTTTTTGTAGTTTTACAGCAACATCACGTCTTGGTCTCTTTGCAGTGGAAGTTGTTTCTTGGTGAACAGTTGGTGCCTTTCGCTTTGGCGTTGACTTTTTAAATTCGTAACCAAGACTGAGCAAGGGATCGAGGTTTTGCTTTGATGATGCTCCAGATACAAAATGTTCGCTGTAAACTCGGGATGATTTAGGCAGTCAAAGGTTTCCTTTTTGGTCCTTCCTGTGGATCAGTCCTGCCCATCACCTTCACCTTTCACTATTGATCAATTCTGTTGGGAAGGGAAACAGTTTGAAGAGAGGTTTTACATAGATTCACACACATCTGATTCCCTTTTGCATTTATGAAGTTCGCAAACAAATTTCTCGAGCCGTTTTCCGCTGTTAGGATCCAACAACCACACAATTAATGATGTCTGAATCCCAAAACTAAAATATGACAATATCAGAACCGGAAACATAAGTGATATGGTTCAAAAGACTTGAAAAGATCGACTTTGTCAATCAACGCATCCCACTAGGAAAACAAACATGGAGGTTTGATGCTCACTTTTTTGGAAAATCCTTCCCAGTATGAATTGCAGAATGACCAGAAGTCCGAAATTTGCGATGCATGTATTTGCATATATCAAAGGAAATATATGTAAGATTTTGATTTTAAAGATGCTATATTACAACATATTGCAACCTCATAACTTTTTGTTTTGTTTCATTCACACTGTAACTCTGTTATTAGTCTGTCTATGTCTCCAAAGCTCAAAATGATCTGTTCCACCTTGTGATGTCATGAAGAAGTAGTTTTCAAGTTTGGTTTTGCAGAGATTGGAAACTCCAGGGCCAAATTCATCCAACTGATTCAAGTGAAGGCGTGTGGAGTTTTAAAAAAAAAAAAACACACAGGAGCACTTACCATGACATCACAAGGTGGACCAGAGTGTTTTCTGTTTGAGAGAAGCTTAAATATGCAGGATTTGTGTGTTAAACGTGTGAGAATGAAACAAAACACAACCATAATTGAGTCAAAGGTTAAAGTGAAAAATCTTTAGATAATTAGCCTGATATTTCAAACCACAAAAATTTTAAAATCTAAATATAGTGTGAATGTAAACAAGATTCTGCTGCTAATTCACTCAACTATTCTACTGAAAACATTACATTTACAGTAATATTAAAACTTGAAAACTTAGTGAAGGCAAGGGTTAATTCAACTGTACGTGCTCATATACTGCCCTCTGCTGGACAACACGGCTGACATCTCATCCTGCAAGTTGATTTTTATTTTATAACTTAATAAATCTGTTTGTCAAAGACAGTGGGTATTCTCAGTTACATTGTACTTTTCAGAGAACTTTTCCAGCAGCATACTTTCAGTCCTACTTGAGTCAAATCTTTATTGATGTAGCACTCAAGTCTACAGAACGTTTTATGTGGACAATATGAAATGATTTGAACGTTTGTGTTTTTTGCATTGCTCCTTCAGATATGATTTAGTTTGTCTCATTTTTGTGTCTGATCAGATTTTGTGCATTACATGTTTAGTTCTTTCAACTACATTAACTTCAAATTATAAATCACAAGTTCCTACCGTTACTCTTTAAGTTACTTTTACCTGACTAGTTTAGTTTTTCACAAATACCATCGCTCCAATGTATAAGTCACACCAGCCACTAAATGCATAATGAAGAAGAAAAAAAAAACATATATAAGTCATATAAGTCTATAAGTCGCACTTTTTGGGGGAAATGTATTTTATAAAATCAGAGACCAGGAACCAACATTTCCTGTTGAAAGTCAAGTTCTAGTAAAAACAATAGAAGAGAGAAGAACAGACTGTTAACGTCACATATGAACAGTTCTTCAGATAAACTATAACATAAACAACAGAACAAGTTTACCAAACTCTCCATCTCACTCCAAATCACTAAATCCATTCAGTTCTTCATCCTCAGTGTCACTTCTGAGCAACTTGGCGACCTCCGTAGGTAAACGGAGCATCGCTTCCTCTTCTTTCTGAATCCCGACAGGATGGTTTCAGAGTCACTGAAGTCACTTAAATGTTAAATTGTTCAGTGGTACAGAAGTAATGGTGCGATCGACTGACATGATACAGACAGGACAGAGGCTCTTTCTGCAGGAGACATGTGCAGTAGAGTGAAGTGACAGTGGTTCAGGAGGAACAGGAGCAGCAGATACTCACACACAAGACTAGAACCTCTCACCGCTTCAGTGTGAACGTTTTAATATAAAAGTCACAGTGGAGTATAAGTCACAGGAAACACCCAAACCGTGAAAAAAGTGAGACTTATAGTCTGAAAAATACAGTACTTCTTAAAAACTATTTTAGGCTCCTCTACTGACCTCTGGTAATAATTTGTAAACTGTTCTTATAAAAAAAGGATGATAATAATATTGTATCCATGTATGGCAATAGGCAATCGCCCATTCAATTGATTCAACTTTAAAAAAATGTCCTGCTTGTAGCCTCGTGTATGAAATACAGTCGGACTAGATCCAAACCAGAGTCCCGAACCAGTGGGAGCAGCTACGGTTCTGTCCGGGCTCAGATGACATGGAGCGTGGAGTGAAAAGCGCTTTCCCCGGGAAGAACCAAATGCGCGGAGGACGGACGCTAACCAACTAAACTGGACTCATGCTTCTGTCCGGATGCTTTGCACCACCTCGGAACCAGCCGCGGTTCTTGAGCGCGGAGGACCAGAGCAGACCGCACAGACCTGTAGTCTACAGCGCATTCTCACTTTCCCCGCACGGAACCAGCGCGCAGACGGCGGAACGTACCCGCTCAGACCCAGTCATTGCGCACTGGTCTTGCTCGCCACCGTTTGGAACCAGCAGATGGAGGACAGAGCCTCTGGACCATCTGACCAACGGGCTTATAGGACAACAGAAGACCAAGGACCAGACTCCAGCCCTGTCCTGAGGAGCTGCGCGCTACTGTGTGCGCTGTTGGCTGCTGCTGTTACCAGAACTCTGGGCTGATGCTGTGAGTTTGAACAAAGTTCTACATGTGGCTGTTTTATGAGTTCATGGTGATAATCTGAGATGAGGACGACCCGTGGTATTAACAGGAACATCTGTGTTGGTAACTGGAGGGATATCGCTGTTCTACCATGGTGGAGAAGCGCTTTTCACACAGATATGTGATATATTTATTAACTTGTGTTATACATTATACTTTATTTATTTTTATCAGGGAATGAACAATGTTTTATTTTGAAAAATTACCGGATTCTTTCAACTACATCGTCTTACTCACGCTTCTCGTATGTCAAACATGGATGGAAGACGCTTGTTTTTTGCCTTGTACTTTTTGCTAACATGTCGCCAAGCCTCTGGAATAGATCACTGCAGTTTTGTCGTGCTTGCATATTGATGGGACAACTGTGTTTGCCGCTGAGTGCACGTGGATTTCGGCGACGGAAATGTGGAGCTTGGTCATCAGGTTGCCAGCAAATTACGCACCGAGTGTTGAGCAGGTAAACAGACTGTCAGTGTCTTTTTATTTCTTCTCTTCAATAAAGGTCCTATACTTATGAACAGGGGAATTCTGTCAGCGCCTCCTCTGCGCTCTGATACTGTGGTTGTGGGAGCTTAAAGTGCACAGGTGTACCACCACCACGTGTGGTTTGTTTTGGTTCTTCGGTGACGCCGTATGTGCACGTGTACTCTATTAACAGATCCACTTAGACTCGTTGCTTCACAACTGCTGTAAATTGAGTTTTGGGATGTAAACTGCGTTAATAATCTGTTATTGTGAATCTGCATGGGTACCGATTGCAGCTTCATCTGTCAGTGCGGCCCGCGGTAGGGGGGTGGGATTGTGCGTACATCTACCGTGGGCCGCACTGACATTATTCTTTGGAATTAAGGGCCACAAAAAAATCCTTCCGAGGGCCGCAGTTGGCCCCCGAGCCGCGAGTCTGAGACCACTGATCTAGATCATATTTAAAGTGTGTGGATATTAGATCCATACACTGTCTGCGCCACACGTGACTGTATAGAACGCGCCAAGACGCCAGCGTGCTTACGTCAGTGCGCACGTGCGTGCTGTTGTTCTTTTGGTTGCTACGTGCATCTTTCAAACATTGCAATCTTTGCAAACTTTGCTCGAGACGAGAAAGTGCGCTCTTAAACCTGCTCTCAATATTTCTTCGGACACCAGCCTCATCTTTGGGATATTTCTTCACAAACAGCTTGTGACCGTCCCCTGACTCGGACTCCAGGACTCTCGGGAGGTAAAAGCACAGGTTTGTGATATATTTGACTCGGTCCAAATGTCAGTAACGCGCCTTAACCTGGACTGAAATGGCGCCTTTTTCCTTTTTCTTCATACAAATTCACTCAAATCACCGCGATATAAGCTGCAGTAACACGCCGGAGGGACACCCGCGTAGGTTTAGTCCTGTTTTAGTCTCGTTTTATTCCCGGTTCAGTCCTGTTTTAGTCCTGGTTTAGTCCTGATTCAGTCATGTTTTAGTCCTGTTTTAGTCCCGGTTTAGTCCTGGTTCAGGCTTGGTTTAGTCCCAGTTCAGTCCTGGTTTAGTCCTGGTTCAGTCCTGGTTTAGTCCCAGTTTAGTCCTGTTTAGTCCCGGTTTAGTCCTGTTTTAGTCCTGGTACAGCTCTGGTTTAGTCCCAGTGCAGTCCTGGTTTAGTCCCAGTTTAATCCTGTTTAGTCCTGTTTTAGTCCTGTTTTAGTTCTGGTTTTGTCCTGTTTTAGTCCTGGTTCAGGCTTGGTTTAGTCCCAGTTTAGTCCTGTTTAGTCCTGGTTTAGTCCTGGTTCAGTCCTGTTTTAGTCCTGGTACAGCTCTGGTTTAGTCCTGCCTAAGTCCTAGTTCAGTCCTGGTTTAGTCCTGGTTCAGTCCTGGTTTAGTCCTGTTTTAGTCCTGGTACAGCTCTGGTTTAGTCCTGCCTAAGTCCTGGTTTAGTCCTGTTTAGTCCTGGTTCAGTCCTGGTTTAGTCCATATATGGTACAAAAGTTGGGCATCATGGCAGAGTTATTTTGGTGAGAGTAAGTGAAAAGTACTGCAGTAGTCGTGGAGTGTCTTACAGTTTAAATGCAGTAATACTGTAATGTAACGAATAAATAACACATTACAGTTTTGAAGTAACTTGTCCAACAGTTTTTTTACCTCTGAAAATTCCTAAAAGTAGCATCATTTATAATACAGTGAGATTCCTCACCATAGACAAAATCAGATTTAAACTGTTTGGCAGAAATAAATAAAAGTTTGCATTTGGTGTTATTTCACAAACCCCCATCACGGAGAAAGAAGATAGAAAGATTCAAGTAGTAACTCTAATGAACAGAGATAAACAAAAGATAACGTGCTGTCTGTTTTTTTCATTCAGAGATATGCATTTTTTCTATTGGAGTCAAATCGAAAAATGTTTTAATAAGACTTTAAATCAGTCAATAACAACAGTCATATGTTCATAAGTAGAACCTGAGAACATGAAACACCAAACCAGACGTCCTCTTCTGTGGAACCCACGTTAATAGTCACTTTTTTGATTCAAGGAGACGGCTCAGAACCACTGATGAATCCTCTTTCTATCTTTAAGTGGTGCGTCCTGTTAGTTCTGGTGTCTGACACAAATGTTTCTTCCCACAGGTCTGTGTGAGCCAAGACCCAGGACTGCTCCTGGCCCCCGGGCCTTCAGGCCCCCAGACCTCCAGACCTCCAGACCTCCACATCTCCAGACCTCCAGACCTCCAGACCTCCACATCTCCAGCACAGGACATCACATCTCACTCTAACTCACAAACAGACACTAACACACTAACACACATTAACATACACTAACACACCCACAAACTCACACAAACACACACTAACAGCAGCACACTCACACAAACACACAAAGATTCACACACAAACACACTCACAAAAGCACAGAAACAAACACACACCTTAAACACACAAATACACACAAACACAGAATAAATATAAAAAAATGCCTCAACAGATGTTTCCCCCTGCAGCTTTTATTCTTCCGCCCGCAGCAGCTCCGGTGTTCCCTCCCGCAGCAGCTTCAGCGTGGTGCCCCAACGATGTGGTCATGTCCTCGGTGGATGACGACATCTCTCTGCCTTCAGCTTCAGTGTGGTACCCGAATGATGTCGTGATGTCCAGCCCTGACGATGTCGTGTCTGCTCCTGCTTGTGAGGGTTCGCCGCGTGCCGTTACTCGCCTGCCTCCGACGGACTGCTCCTGCCTGCCTCGCCCCGCCGCCGCTCCTGCCTCGCCCCGCCCGCCGCTCCTGCTCGCCCCCGCCCGCCGCTCCTGCCTCGCCCGCCCGCCGCTCCTGCCTCGCCCCCGCCCGCCGCTCCTGCTGTGCCCGGCTCTGCTCCTCCTAGGTTCCCCCGTGCCCGTCTGCGTCTAAGGTACAGCCCTGCTGCTCCTGCTCCTGCTGCGCCCCTGCCTGCTTGCTCCTCTTGCTCCTCTTGCTCCTCTTGCTTCCTCTTGCTCCTCTTGCTTGCTTCTTTGCTCTCTTGCTCCTCTTGCTTTTCTTGCTTCATCTTGCAGATCTTTCTTTTCTTGGCTTTTGTCTTTTCTGAAGCACTAGTCCTTCCTTCTCCCTCTACTTTCTCTCTATCTCTCACTTCTCCTTTTCTCTCTCTCCTGCTTCTCTTTCTCCCTCCCTCTTCTCTCTCCCCCTCACTCTCTCTTTTGCTCTCTTTCTCTTATCTCGCTCTTTCTTTCTCTCTCCCTCCCTCTCCCTAACTCTCTCTCTCTATCTCTCTCTCTCTCTCTCTCTCTCTCTCACTCTCCTTAATCCTCTCTCTATCTCCCTCCCTCTCTCTCACTCTTTCTCTCTCTCCCACTCTCTCTAACCTCTCTCTCTCTCTCCTCTCTTCTCTCTCTCTCCCTCTCTCTCTCTCTCCCTCTCTCTAAACCTCTCTCTCCCTCTCTCTCTCCCTTTCCCACTCTCTCTCTCCTCTCTCTCCTCTCCCTCTCTCCTCTCTCTCCCTCTCTCTCTCTCTCCTCTCTCTCTCTCTCTCTCTCTCTCTCTCCCTCTCTCTCTCTCTCTCCTCTCTCTCTCTCTCTCTCTCTCTCTCCTCTCTCTCTCCCCTCTCTCTCTCTCTCCCTCTCTCTCTCTCTCTCTCTCTCTCTCTCTCTCTCTCTCTCTCTCTCTCTCTCTCTCTCTCTCTCTCTCTCTCCCTCTCTTTCTCTCTCCCTCTCTCTCTCTTCTCTCTCCTCTCTCTCCCTCTCTCTCTCTCTCTCTCTCCTCTCTCCTCTCTCTCCCTCTCTTTCTCTCTCCTCTCTCTCTCTCTCCCTCTCTCTCTCTCTCTCTCTCCTCTCTCTCTCTCTCTCTCTCTCTCTCTCTCTCTCTCTCTCTCTCCTCTCTCTCTCTCTCTCTCTCTCTCACTCTCTAACCCTCTGTCTCTCTCTCTCTGTCTCTCACACTTTCTTTCTTTCTTTCTTTCTTTCTTTTTCCTCCCGTCGTGTCCTGTCCTGTCGTCTCCTTTTTCCTCCCCTCCTTGAGTCGTCACCTTACCGTGGTGGAGGGGTTTCGGAGCCTGAATGATCCCAGGAGCCGTGCTGCTGGGGGACGGCTCAGACCAAGAACGACTCTTCTCTCCCTCTCACCTTTCTGCTTTTGCTCCCTCTCTCTTCTCTCTCTCTCTCCCTCTCTATATCTGTCTCTTCTCTCTCTCCCTCTTTCTCTTGATTCAATACTAGGGGGATATTCCATCAGAGTCGCTCCTCCTCCTCTCCTGGACGTGTGGATCTTCAGTTCCGTTACGTGTAAAAATGAACGTGTAACAGAACTTTTCTCATGTACCGAACAAGAAAGGACAAAATCCAGGTGGACGTGTTTGCAGTTTGACAGAGAGAGAGACGAGGGGATGAAGAGAGAGACGAGGGGATGAAGAGAGAGACGAGGGGATGAAGAGAGAGACGAGGGGATGAAGAGAGAGACGAGGGGATGAAGAGAGAGACGAGGGGATGAAGAGAGAGAGACCTCTGTTGAAGACCTCTGCCACAAATCAAATCTTCAACTGGACTTGCTCATTTTCATTCTTTATTCATTTAGACCAGGTCTAAACCAGGTCTAAAACAGGTCTAAATCAGGTCTAAACCAGGTCTAAAACAGGACTAAATTAGGTCTAAAACAGGTCTAAACCAGGTCTAAACCAGGACTAAATCAGGTCTAAACCAGGTCTAAACCAGGTCTAAATCAGGTCTAAAACAGGTCTAAAACAGGACTAAATCTGGTCTAAACCAAGATTAAATCAGGTCTAAACCAGGACTAAACCAAGATTAAATCAGGTCTGAACCAGGACTAAAACATGTCTAAACCAGGTCTAAGCAAGGACTATACCAGGTCTAAACCAAGACCTAAACCCTAAACTCTTATATTGTGTTCGGGTCAAAAACTGACCCGTTTTCAAGTTTAGGTATGTAAAAACTACCATTTGCTTTTTTGTACTGGAACGAGGCTTCATCTAATCCTCAGACACAACTATTTTAACGCAACAAAATCATTTTCATCATTTTAGTAAATTCTAAAGGTCTCAAAAAAAAAAAAGTGACATTTGTGGTGTTACGGGTCAAAAATGACCCGGCAAAGAATAGTGGCTGTTGTATGCATCACTTACAAGCTGTGGACTGCTCTGTGGATCAGATGTGGCTCAGTGTGCCCCACAACACACACACACACCCACACACACACACACTTCTGAATGTACGAACAATAGACTGTCAAATCAACGAAAATACAAGCTCAAAACATTTCAACAAAATGTACTTGTTAACACTGAAACACACAGTAGTCCTACATTAGTTATAGGGCTGTAGATTCAAATTAATTAGAGAAAATAAATAAAATGGCTAAATTGTGCATTTTAAAACAAAGTGCTTCATTTCAGGGGAAAAAATAGCAGCTTGATTTTCCCTTTTTCTTGAGCTTTCACATCTCAACTTAACAGTCTCAATCCATTTTTCAACAGATTTCTCAAATCCTCTTTCCTCTGTCTGTGTTCAGAGTCGTCTTGAATGCTCACATTTGATTGGCTACGGAGCGTCACCATTAGTTTGTTTGTTCCTTGGTCCATTAATACAGAGCTGTGAAGTTTAGAGTCTAGTGTATTCTGATTCCTGACCTAGTCACTGGAGAGAAATGAAATTGAGTGAAGGCACTAGGTGGCACCTGTTCACCCGGTCTGCAAATGTTCCTGTAAAAATGAATTTATGTTGTGTGTTACATAAATATAGTTTAAAAACATATTCTGTTAATGAAGTTCAGAAATGGTCTTGATTTGGGGAAGATTGTCTATTGGATGGGAAAATGCTGCAGGAAATACAAAAATGGAGTTGTCAGTGCTTTAATTCATCAATAAAAAATCCACCACAAGAGGACGCTGCGGGGCTTTACACGTACGCCACTCCAAAGATCCTCTATTGTACAGAGGTCGCTTTCTATTACCACAATTAATCCACTTTTGGTCAATGTAATAATAATTTATTATTATTATTATTTATTTATTTATTTTTACTAGTGTTGTCAGAATAAAGTCTCTGCACTGTTTATTTGTCATGTTCTTTTTCTTTAAAAAAAAAAAACATTCTGCATTCATTAAAAAGAATTAATTTAACAGAATACATAAATTAATTCACATGACTTTATTTTGAATATATCTTCAACGTAGTATAAAAAAAATTATATTCATAAATAAATCAATATAAATACACATCAGAGTAACTCATCGGATCTTTGTTCCATACACACACGCACGCACACACGCACGCAGAGAGCGCACATGGCTTTTTCACACAAGTTACCCGATTCACAGTTCGCCTTGAAACTATCCTTTTTCTTCACAGATACTGCAGATATATGGACGTAATAGACCTAAACTGCATATATATTCAACATTACTCGTATTATATTTTTCCGATCGCTGCTGATGTCCATATAGTTAGCTCACTTCTTGTAGCTAGCCATGTTTGCAGAGCTCAACAGCATCCTGAACTCTTCCCCGGAGAAGTTCTCGCAGGTAAACCTCAACTTTTTAAGAAATCATTGTAATCTAAAGGACACGTACGCACAGGTTTGTAAGAATGATGAATAACAGCTGTCAGATGTTTAAAAGGCGTGCGTGTTTGTAGCAGTAGCTGTTAGCATTAGCATTGGTTCTGTTCATAAATATGAGCTGGTCCAAACTGTTCCACAGGAAGAGTTCATCATCATCTCCGAGAGAAGATGTGACGCCTCGTTTCTCATCCATCACTTTCTCTCATTTTATCTTCGAGGTAAGTTATGTACAATTACGAATGAAATAAATTAATACTTTATTTGACATGAACTAAACTTATCCTTATTTTCATTGTCATAATTTCTAACCAAACCAAAATAAAAACACTTAAATTCACGAATGCTTATGCTGTTATTATGGGGGTTGCAACTAAAAAAGTTTCAGAACCACTGTTAATTCTAAAGATCATATTATATATTTTAAATATTGTTTTGTGTCTGTCTGTCTCTTCTAGCTCGCTGTAAAGTTTGTTTTTTGGGCCTGGTACAGTCCTTTAGTCATTACAATGCAGTCAGCCAACGATTGGTAAGTAGATTCACATATTTCATCTTCTTAAAGCTGACCTATTATGCAAAATCAACTTTTCAAAGCTTTTATCAAATCGGATCAAATCAAACTTTATTTATAAAGCACTTTTCATACAAAAATGTAACACAAAGTGCTTTACGGTGATTAAAAACAATCCCACATTTCCGTCTGACCACCCACTTATCCAACCCCCACAGCTGCCTGACCCCACAGAACCAAACAACCCAGACACACACGCACACTAACATGGTAAAATACATAAAACTACCTATAGTAAAATGTGAGGCTGAATACAGGCAAACCAGTTGAGAAAGCACCATCAGAGGAGCCGTCTACACCAGGAGCAGAGAGACGTCCACCACCACCAGGAACCACCACAGGGCCCAGGGGAGAGATGAAGCCCAAGCACCAGCCCTCCACCAGGAGCCCACGGGACAGACCAGGCAGCCACAGCCGACCTCTGCTCTGGATGCAGAGGGCTCCTAAAAATATGCCTAAAATAAATAAATATAATAAAATGTGTAAAATAGAAACAGATAAAAAAAAAGATTTTAATCAAAAGCTAAGCTAAAAAGGTGGGTCTTGAGCCTGCTCTTAAAAACATGAACGTTTGGCCCTGAGCTCCTCCGGCAGGCAGTTCTGAAAAGACGCCTCTCCGTGACTTTGGAAATGACCAGGAGCTGCTGCCAGAGGAGCACAGGGTCCGCCAGGGTTTGTAGGGTAAAAACAGTTCTGAAAGATAAGAAGGCCCAAGACCATTAAGACATTTAAAAAACAGTAAAAGAACTTTAAAATCGATCCTGAAACTCACAGGGAGCCAATGCAGTGATTCTAAAACGGTGTAATGTGGTCCTGCCCTCTGGTCCTCGTCAGGACACGTGCTGCTGAATTTTGTAATAATTCAAACCTGAAATACTCTTTTTGAGAAGACCAAAAACTAACTATAGCCATGTTATAGTTGTTATCCCTTATCTTAAAAGGTATAGGTATACACACATCACTGGTGCAAGGCTACTACAGTGAACAGAGAAAGTGAGACGAGCCTGCACACTATTATTATTATTACTCCCAGTGGATCACAGAGAGAACCGTGACTTGAGGAAGATCCACTGATTGAAACATTATCATTCATTAATTGCAGTTTGGAAGTAAGTGTGCAGGCTTTGTCTCACTTTCTGTAGTTGTTTTCTCTTCTAATTTACCCTCTGAAATTGTATCCGGAACATAGGCTGTATGATTTCAAGTGAATTGTGCATGTTTGAGTAATCTTTATTTTCTGATCCAACCCCTGTTTTTGCCGCCAGCGATACACACCCACTGCTCTGTAATTACTTCATTCTACAATTTTATACAGTGATATGTGTCAGCTTTGGCAGCTTCATATAGTCTGGTTCAAATAAAAACAAAAAATCTTCATAGAAGGGTCTGACAAGGGTATGGCTCTTTGTTATCATCATGTTTATGCACCATGTGATGTTGGTTTTTGCTGCAGGGTGTAAGTCTGGTCCAAGCGAAGGAGAAAGGACAGCTGGTGTTCCTGGAGGGTCTACAGGAGTCTTTGTCACATCTGATTCCACAAGAAGGACAAACGGGGAACGAGGCACTTAACTTTCTCAGGTTAGAGTTAGCTTCATTGGACTTTGTTTCAGATGATTACACCTAAGATTTGTCTAATTGTTGAATGAAACAAAACACAACTCCAGGTCTGTTTGGGATGAGGAAACAACATTATAACAGAGATCAGAAAATGGCATCATATGGGCCCTTTAATCAGATATTTCTTTTTAACAGGGATCCCACAAAGGGCCTTCGGGATCTGTTCCAGTTTGTGCGTTCCAGTTGCAGTGATCCCTCGGGTGCTCCTGACAGCGGTGGGCCGTCAGAGGAGTGGGGCCCCCCGGTGCTGCTGGTGGATGACCTCAACCTCCTGCTCAGTCTGGGTGTGAGTGTGGGGGCCGTCCTGGACTTCAGCCACTACTGCAGAGCCACAGTCTGCTCCAGGCTACAGGTACCTCACATCTGTACGTCACTGCACTCATACTTTGCAGTGACATTGCTCTGGAGGTGTTCTACGTGTACCTCTATTGGCGGAATGGTTATCAGTTACCATGGTGACACAGTGCACACGTTAGCAAACAGAAAAAAAGTTTTAAGATCATCTGAAAACACAAAATGAAATGTAACAGCACGTTTTCAGGAGCCTGTGATCAGTAGGAAGGTTTATTGGCCTATTTCAGTGTTTGATTTTCAACAAAAAGGTACAAAGGCTGTTGTAGTTCTAACTTCTAAGTCTAAGATTGTGTTAAAATAAAGATCAGATTAAACTCTAGCTTGAGTAACAGAACTTCTAACAGAGCAATGCTTTCAGTTAGCACACACTCACACTCCCAGGGAATGTTGATGAAATTAGCTGCAAAGTATCAATATGCAGTTTAAAATGCATTTTTTAATAGGTTGTGTGGTACCAATTACCAACTGCTTAACTAAATATCCTGATTTATGCAATACCTAATGATTTGCTGCAGTGTTGGGGTTTAGGTAGTGAGGATTCAGATCAGACTTATCTCTCCTTCCTCTCCTTTTTTTGTTAAAAGGGCCTATATTATGGTGTTTACTGATCTATTATAATGTTTCCTCATCAAAAACATGTCTGGGGTGGTGTTTTCTTTCATTGACACGTTTGACACACAAACTTGTACTTTTAAATCATCAATAATCAATCAACACTGCTGTTTCTCCACTAAAGGGAAACGTGGTGATGTTACTCCATTGTGATGAAGAGGAAGATGATGATGAAGGTGCAGAACAGCTCCTGAGAGGCCTAACTCACCAGTGCTCGCTCGCCCTTCATGTACAGGGTCTCCCCACCGGCTACTGCAGGGACATACACGGACAGGTAAAGAGGGGAAACACTTTTTATATGCAAGCAATGGTAGAAAAAAATAGTGAAAATTAAAGATTTTTTGAACTACTAGTACTAGTTACCTACTGACAGTGGTAGTAATGTTTGTCCAGTGATCCGAAGGTTGGTGGTTTGATTCCTGCTCTCGACGTAAACATCATTGGTTGAGCGGTCAAATCCACTGACCCACAGGTTGGCTGGTGTGACTCCAACTCCCACAGGTGTATGCTGCTGTTGTGTCATTGGGCAAAACACTTACCCTACGTGGCCCCAGTGTCTGTGTACTCTGGTGTATGAATGTGTGTGTATGTGTGAGTGGTTCCTTGTTGTAAAGCACTTTGAGCCTTGGAGGTAGAAAGCGCTGTATAAAAACGTGACCATTTACCATTTATGCAATTTTAGTAGCATTTTAGTAGGGGTGTGCAAAAATATCGGAATATTGTATCGTTTAATGTGATGATACGGTATCGATATCGTGGGCTGCTGTATCAATATATCACCAAGAGTATTTTTCGGTGTGTTTTAGTAAATTATTTTGTTACAGTGCTACAGTTTTGTTGCTTGTGGACTGAAAGGAAACTCATTTATGCGACACATTTGACATTTTGACTCTGTTTTGAGGATAAAAATGTTTGTGTTTCATATGAACTTTGCACAAGGAGTGGTTTAAGTCTCATATGAGAAATTATTGGCTCAGATGAATGATAACGTGGACATTTTTGTAAAATCTTGGGCACCTGTTTTTGATTGAAATGCCTGTGACAGGTTTGATTACTCAATTGACTAAAACATTTGAAATTGGTACACTGGGAAAACAAGTCTTTGTTTTTTGCACTTTGTGGATGTGGCATCGATGTGGCCTTTTTATTTAGAATTGAAATTAATTGTATTTGTAACGGGTTAAACTGAGTGGAAATTAGAGAGTTACGGAGGCTTGTCACATGCACTTTGACAGTTTTATTTTATTGTTTATTTTTGCTCTGGAGTGCCCTTGCATATGCATATGTACAGATAAATTTGTTGT
The DNA here is from genome assembly GCF_026225935.1 of Boleophthalmus pectinirostris. Lineage (NCBI taxonomy): Eukaryota > Metazoa > Chordata > Actinopteri > Gobiiformes > Gobiidae > Boleophthalmus > Boleophthalmus pectinirostris. The sequence continues at coordinate 4,147,468 of NW_026571447.1, read as the reverse complement.
TTTACTCCTTCGGCCCAAAGTAATGTGTAATTTCATTACGTTATATGGTAAAAAATTAAAAATAAAATTAAAACTTGAATAATAAAAAAAAAAAGTATTTTTTCTAGCTCTTTTTATTTGTATACTTTTGTTGTACTGTACTTTGCTACTTAGACTTTGCTGATAATAAAGTTCATTTGGGTACATAATTTTAATAAGAAGAGGAAAAACTAAATGATCCTGACATTTTCCTGTGCTGTTGCAGATGGAGGTGAGCTGGAGACGGCGTCAGGCTGATGGGCAGAACTCAATCAACAAACTCTTTCAGTTCAAGGTCCACGACAAAGGAGCCTCATTCTTCGCCCCAGGAACATCCAGTGCAGTTCTATAGCAACAACAGAACACAACATAACACAACAATAGTATAAGACCACGTGAAATACAAGGCACAGTTAAAGTGTGTATGACTGGGTTTTATGATTCTCTAATTTTGACTTAATTTGGTGACATAATAACAGTTGTAAATATAAATTATAGTTTTACACCCAGTGTTGGGGAGTAACAGATTACATGTACCGGAGTTAAGTAATCAGAGTACAAATTATGAGTAACTGTATTCAGTCACAGTTACTGTTTCAGTATACTTGGTTGAAATAAATGAATTACATTGCCTTATGTTCCTGTTTTCACATTTGGGGCTATATCCCTTTTTTTTTTTTTATTTTATTTAGGTAATTCCACTCATTGCTGGAAACCCAAACAGAACGCGGCAATAAGAGCGACGTAAACATCTTGTTAACGGTATCAGTCACACAATGGACGAGGCGTTGATAATTATCAGATTCTGCCTCATTTTGAGTAAAAAACATCCAATATTACTGATTTTTACTGGGCTGGTGCCTTTATGTTTATAGTGAAAGTGATTTTCTTTCTAAAACAATATGACTCTTTAACAGTAGGTGGACATAATTTAAGGTGATCTCATAAACAAAGCATTTCTCTATCAATAATATTTTTAATCTGGTTAAGGAAAGACTGGACTTTTTATTGTCTTTAAGCAGACAAAACATTATATGTTACGATTTCCTAGTCTTTGCTTCTCTACAGTAAACAAAAGTCTGTTCATGGAGACTTGGGCTCAACAGACAATTTGAAGAGAACAAACAAGAAATTTCAGAATGTGGTTGTTGCATTCATGTCATTTTAAAAAACATGACAATATCAAGTAATCCAAAGTATTCAGATTACATTACTCACTTTAAGAAATTTAATGGATTACATTACTAATTACATTTTGGGGTATGTAATCTGTAGGGGAATACATTTTAAAAGTCACCTTCCCAACACTGTTTACACCAATCAAGAAACAAATTACAAAAAAAAGTTGAAAAATATGTTGGAAATTACAGGAAGTAGGATTGGGAGTAGCAGTTCCATATTGATGATACTATGCTGGGAGAATTCTGTCTAAAAAGTTTGTCACAACAAGAAACACATTGAACAATATAAAGGGATTTTCTTGTATTTTTATTTGTCAAATAAACGTTTCTCTGTACATTAGAAGAGTTTTGCTTGGTAACAGGTATGATGTCATGATTTCCAACCAGGAAGTACAATTTTAAACATGCATATTGACCAAACTGGGAAAAAATAGTAACATTTCTTACATCTTAAATATAATGGTCTTAACTGTGTTTTGGTCAAATTAGTTATCCAAGCTATCATAGGCACTTTCAAATATATAAAAACGTGTAAATGTATGGCTCAGTCCTTATAATATTGCCTTTTTACAAAATAAATGTCATTTTCTTACATGTATGTTTTTATCTTTTTAAATCAATTAGTGCTCAAGATAAGTTTAGTATTTGGTTCAGTTCTTCTATTGATAGTGAAATCTTACACAAATTTGTAACAGTAGGCTACTTCTACAGGTAATCTGCCTGAATGTGCTCTTTTGTTATGTCACTGACGTAACAGTTTAAAGATGTGGTAAAAGAACAAAACAAAGCTCATTTTTGCATAGAAATGAAATTCCAAAATCTCAAACACTAGTGAAACGTGTATTTTAAACACCCACACTGCCAAAAAATAAATAAAATTAAATAAATAAATAGGTAAGTTATAATAATTTGATTGAAGAACACAATATCTTTATTACATCTATCAATGCGGACAAAAAGTTCCTCCATACACCTTCACTAGAATCATTTGGATGTTTTCAGCCCTGTTGCGGTATTTTCAGATTTCAGATTAGATTTTAAAAGGTACATTGTGTAACTTACTTGCTTGGGTCATGTGTATGCCATTGCTTTGTCAGGAATGTTCCACAGCATGGCAAAAAACAAATATAGTTTTCATTTACTTCATTATACGTGTTTTTTGTTTTTTTTTGCTATACATAAATTCCTTTAAGAACATGCATTCTTACTGAGAGTGGGGTCACTTCTCCACAGTTCTGATCTGCTTGTTTCTATGAAGATTAGATGACTTTTACTGAGGAACATTTCAGGCAAAGTAATAATGTTTCCATGGAGATGATGAGCATGTGGTGGACTCTTCCCTAGAAAAGTTACATAATGTACCTTTAACAATGCAAAATATAAAAATATAAACTGTAATATTGAAACTAATGTGCATTACTAACAATAACAAAATAGAATTATCCTCAAAAATTATTCCAAATGTACAATATGGCTAAAAATACTGCAGTAAATACATAGCATCATCAAACCCTTTTTATATTTGATTAATGAGTAATTGAAGTGATTTATTTTACCCTCTACATGTCAGATCTAATCATAGAACAGTAAAAATAGTAAAAAGTTCCCCACACTAAATATTGACACCCCAAAAATAATTGTTCCATCTGTTTTATCTGTTGAACGATAAGATGACAAGTGTTAAAGGTGGATTGTGTAACTTTTCTGGTGGAGGGTCTGTCACCTGCTTGTTTCTATGAATGTCATTGCTCTGCCTATAATATTCCACAGTATGAAATTCAACAGCTCGACCTTACATATATTCAGTGTTGGGAAGGTGACTTTTAAAATGTATTCCCCTACAGATTACAGATTACATACCCCAAAATGTAGTTTGTAACGGAATCCATTAAAGTACTTAAAGTGAGTAATGTAATCTGAATATTTTGGATTACTTGATTTGCTGTAGAGAAGCAAAGTCCAGGAAATCTTCACATGAGATGTTTTGTCTGCTAAAAGAAAATAAAAAAAGCCCAGACTTTACTGAACCAAATAAAAAAAATATTATTGATAGAAGACGAGGAGACATGGTTTTTTACTGGTTTAGTCCTGTTAAATCCTGTTTTAGACCTGGTTTAGACTTGGTTTAGTCCTGGTTTTAGTCCTGGTTTAGACCTGGTTTAGACCTGGTTTTAGTCCTGGTTTAGACCTGGTTTAGACCTGGTTTTAGTCCTGGATTAGATGTGGTTTAGACCTGGTTTTAGTCCTGTTTTAGACCTGGTTTAGTCCTGGTTTTAGTCCTGGTTTACACCTGGTTTAGACCTGGTTTTAGTCCTGCTTTAGTCCTGCTTTAGTCCTATAGACCTGGTTTTAGACCAGGTGTTAGAGTTGGTTTGGACCTCGGTTTAGACCTGGTTTAGACCTGGTTTAGACCTGGTTTAGACCTGGTTTAGACCTGGTTTAGTGTCTGGCAATGAGTGGAATTACCGAAAAAATAGGGGAGAAAAAAAGGGAATAGCCCAAAATGTGAAAACAGGAAAACACCGCCATGTAATCCATTTATTTCAACAAAGTAACTGTAATCCAATTACCACTCACTGAAACAGTAACTGTAACTGAATACAGTTACTCATAATTTGTACTCTGATTACATAACTCCGGTACATGTAATCTGTTACTCCCCAACACTGCATATATTCAATGACAATAACTTATAATAATTTGAATGAAGAACACAATATCTTTATTACATCTATCAGTGGAACAAGCTGCTCTATAAACCTTCACTAGAATCATTTGGATGTTTTCAGACCTGGAGCTGCCAATCTCTACTAAACTAAAGGTTAAATGTAGCTGTTAACTTGAAATCTACTGCTTCATGACATTACAAGATGGAACAGAGCATTTGAGCTTTGAAGATGGAGATAGACAAATAATAAAGGACGTGTGAATGAAACAAAACACAACTCCAGGTCTGTTTTGGAGCAGGCAACAATATTATAACATAAAAGCTCACAAGAGTAAATTTAGCATCATATAGGAACTTTAAACTTGCCTAACGCCTAGAGATATTAGCTGTTTTTGCATGGCAGTGTATTCTAGTCTTTCCTCAGTCCTGTTTATACGGGTATATACTGGTTTGATTTAAATGAATTGATTCTCAATGTTTAAAAAAAACTAATTCATTTTATTTAATGATAAAAAGAAAAAAGACAACATAACATTAGAAATAGATGGGATACAGATTCAAACAGTAAATGAAACCAAATTTTTAGGAGTTATGATTGATGAAGGTCTAAACTGGAGTTTGTCTCATAAATGACACTAAAGGCAAAATTTCCAAAGCCATTGCTGTTCTGCATAAAGTAAAGTTCTCACTAAATAGTGCAGCATTATTAACTTTGTATAACTCTATATTTGCACCAGATCTGATGGACTATGTAGAAATTTGGGGGTCAACATGTAAAACTTACCTACAGCCTTTATTTATTTTACAAAAAAGAATGAGAGAGAATTATCAATAAACAGTCATTGTAGAGAGCCATCCAACCTGTTATTTGTTCAACTTAAAGTATTGAAAACATATGATATTGTTGATTTAAGTCTCCTCAAAATCATGTATAAAGCAAAGTGCAATGTGTCACCTGTAAATATTCAAAGACTGTTGGAGATGAGAACAAACCACTACAATTTAAACAGAACCTTCATGTTTAAAAAACCCAGATTCAGAACAGAGGTTATGGAACGAAGCATCGCTGTGAAAAGAGTTAATTTATGGAATAGTCTTGACAAAGATATAAAAGAATCAAGTACAATGATGACAAAAACACATACAATCAAAAACAGTGTGTATGTATGAAAAAGAAAAGTTGTTGTGTGTAATAGTGAAGATTTCTGTTTGCAATTGATTAATAATTGTGCCTGAACTGAAATGTACTATTTGAAATGTTTAGTAACCCATTGGCGTAGATGTATTGTCTTGAAAAGGGAAAAGGGGGCAGATAACATAACATGACTCTTCTTTCTGCTCCTTTTCATTTATTTCTTGTATGTCTGATGTTGTGAACACAAGACTACAAGAAAAAGAGTTTGCAGAGTTTGACAGTGGCCTATAATGACTCTTTGAGAATATTACTGAAAGTGCAGAGATTCTGCAGCGCCAGTGAAATGTTTGTGAATTGTGGTGTGAGACCCTGTGTCGTCACGATCAGATGTTGTATTTATTCATTTATGTGTAGAGCCGTGAATCTGAGCAGTTGAATCATTGAAGTTCTAGTGTGTCCTGTGAGGAGCTCTGTCAGATTCACTTCTAAGCTGTGGAGACACTGGCGCTCTTGTCTGTATACATTATAACAGGCATGTCCAAACTACGGCCCGTGGGTCAAATGCGGCCCTCAGACAAATTTTTCTTGGCCCTCAGGCTTACAGGAGAATTGGCCCAAATTACCTTGCATCAATTAAAAATGAACTTTTTATTGCAAGTTTTTTTGAAAATCTATCTTGATAAAGTTAATATTTAATATGTAGTGTGTGGTTTTAAGGATTTTAGCATGAATAAAGGACTGATGAATCATTCTAACATGTTAAACATGCACATATTTCAATTATTCACTGTATTGAGCACCAGTCTACGACCCTCAATTGGCCCTCTGGTTTGTTTGTGTTTAGCTATGTGCAGTGTTGGGAAGGTTACTTTTAAAATGTATTCCCCTACAGATTACAGATTACATACACCAAAATGTAGTTTGTAACGTAATCCATTAAATTACTTAAAGTGAGTAAAGTAATCTGAATACTTTGGATTACTTGATTTGTTGTAGAGAAGCAAAGACGAGGATATTGTAACATACAATGTTTTATCTGCTAAAAGAAAATAAAAAGCCCAGACTTTACTCTACCAAATCAAAAATATTATTGATAGAAGACGAAGAGACACGGTCCACGCAGCACGATTTAGTCCTGTTAAATCCTGTTTGAGACATAGTTTACACCTGGTTTTAGTCCTGGTTTAGTCCTGGTTAATACCTGGTTTAGACCTGGTTTTAGACCTGGTTTGGACCTGGTTTAAACCTGGTTTAGTCCTGGTTTAGACCTGGTTTAGACTTGGTTTTAGACCTGGTTTAGACCTGGCTTAATAAATATTTAATCGAATTGAATTGGGACACTGTTGATGTCTTTTTCTACTTTATGAATGAAATAAATAAACAAATAATAATAAAAAAAAAATAATGTGGTTTCATCCTTTTCACTAGATGGCGTCCTGCTGCCACGACCCCAGTGGAAGGTAACAGGTCGGAGTGGAGAGGTCTCGCAGCGCAGGCACACCGCAGGATTTTGACACCAGTCGGATTTGGAAGGGACTTTTCTCTCCTCCTGTATGACATTATCGCGTTACTGTGTCAGCCTCTGGGATCGATCTACACCGGGGGCAAGAATAAAGCATCGGACGCCACATTTCCAGCCGCAGATCGTGTGGGACTCGTGAAGTTTATCCAGGCAAGTGCGCGCCGCAAATCGTGTAGTTTAGCTGCTCCTGTTAGCATGCTAGGTTAGCTTCGCGGTGACAGCATGGAAGGGTTTGCATCATCCAGTGATCCTACAACATTACTCACATTTTAACACTGTTTTAACTTAATTTTCTTGCTCTTCCGGGTACATTTAGCAATAGATCATCTGTGAACGAGTCTTCCCTTTGTAATTTTCACTCAGTTGATGCTCTAGCTGCATTTAGCATGTGTTATTGGCGTGTTTTTAATTTGTTTTTGGAAACCGATTCTAACTTAAAACGAGAAATCTACGTTTTCACAGCAATATTTTTTATTTTGGATTACAATGTCAGTCTTGTGTCTTTTAGTGCAGGGTGATAAACGCCATAAGATGCTTGTTTTATAGCTGGAGGTTGCTAAATCCATGCGGAGTTCAATGGGTTTAATAAGCTAAAGCTAACCATATATAAACTACGAAGTTAAAATATTATTGTCTAACTCTGGCTGTATTTTATTTTATTATATTTTATTTTATTTTTCATTTTATCTGCACAATAAATACCAAAATTGTTATATTTTTTTGCATAAAATAAATAATAATATCAATAGAGAACTGTTGGCATCTGCATTTCGTTAGATTTAATGAAAAGCTTTGCATTATTGTCCAGTTGGTTAGACCCTTTTGGTTTGTACTGGTAGGATAGTAGGATTTCATTTGTTTTATAAAATGTGGCTTTATCACTGAATATACACTACCAGTCAATAGTTTTGGGACTTAGATTTGGATTTAGACAAGCTTTATTGATCCACAAGGGAAATGATTTGGACACAGAAGCTCCCACATTGCAATATAATATAATAACAAAGAGTAAAAAAAAATATATATATAAATGGTAATAATAAATTCAAATAAGTAACAAAATGACACACAGGTGTCAAATAAGTTATTATTATATAAATGCATATGTACAAATCAAAATAAAATGGAAAAATAAGTAATACAAAATCATCTCACGCAGTGTTTTTTCTTTATTTTATATTTATATTTTACTTCTTTCTACATTTTGTATATCAGACATTTGAAGCAAGATGTGTGGAGTTATGTAGAAAAGAAAAATAAACTTCAAACTATTTTTCAAGGAAGAAAATTGTATATATTTGATGTCTTCTGTATACAGAATGTAGAAAGTAGTAAATATAAGGGGAAAAACATTGAATGAGAGGGTGTGTCCAAACCTTTGACTGGTTGTGTATATGCTGTTAATCTGTTAAGTGAATTAGGTCATACTACTACTAGCTTCTGCTGAGTAATTTGATGCCTACTCTACCGGTAAACCAGGATCAAGTAACAAAACAAGGCTGTCAGTCAGACTGTTCAGAGTTACCCTCAACCATCTGTCAGTGTAGTCTTATAATTTCAGATTCGTTACATTTAATATTTAACAGTTATAAGTTACAGTAATATGAAACCCCTATATTACACTTCTGTTGTTCTGTATAATGCAGCATTGAGATTTAAGCCATGTTAGACTAATGTTACCTCTACAAAAACATACCCTGAGTTCTGTTTTGTTTCATTCACACATGTTTGAGTAACCCTTTATTATAAGTCTGTCTTACATCTCCAAAGCTCAACATGCATTGTTCCTCCTTGTGATGTCATGAAGCAGTAGTTTTCAAGTTAACAGCTCCTTTTACCTTTTAATGATATTGCTTTACCTGTATTACCACATGATTTCAAAAGGAGGAACAGAGTGTTTTCTGTTTGAGAGAAGAACTTGGCATGAATGTGCATGATTTATGTCTAAAAATGTGTGACTGAAACAAAACACAACTCCAGGTATGTTTCTGATGAGGAAACAACGATTAGAAAACAACATAACACAGACCCTTTAAACAGTGCATTTAATATAAGCACTCCTATCTTATCTGCTATCTGTAATTACCATATTATCTTCCTCCCTAATATATGGGGTAAGAATGGAGCAGTGTCTTGCTCAAGGACAGAACTATGTCCGCTATCAGCTCTATCATGCATCATAATTTTTATATTCAAATTAACCTCATAACCTCCAGTGCATGTGTGTCGTCCTAGCAGTTACTCATTGACAGAATATTTCCCTCCGGCTCCCCTCGGCTCTAGTCGTAAAGCACCTGCCATTCGCACACACGGGGCTCGTCTCTCTGCTCGCTCCAGCTCCTCGCACGTTTCTACCATTATGCAACTATGGCGCTCACTAAGCACGCGGGTAGGTAGCCTTCTCCGCGCACTGGTCCGAGGCGCGTCTAGGGCAGATGCCGATGGATCCTCTGAGTGCAGAAAATGCCTTCAAACTGGGGATTTTGGGATGTGTAGCGAAGAGGTAAGTTGGAGTAGTTGTTACTGCTGCTGTGTGGTCATTGAGAAAAGGTAGAGATCAGTTTTAGTTTAAATTTATATAGATTTTTAATTGTGGTTTATGTTGTAGTGATTTCCTTCTCAAATTCTGTCTGTTAAAAGTGCATTGTGTAACTTTTCCTGTGAAAGGTCTGTCAAATGCTTTTCTTCATGGAGATGTTTCACAGTATGGCATTAAAGCTTTCTATGTTCATGGCGACCAAACCAGAGAAAGTTACAGGTCAGATCTGTGTAGAGGCGATGCTGCTCAGTCAGAATGCTTCTTTTCCAAGGTATTTTTCAGCTATAAAACCACCTGTAATTGAATAAATGTAAGGTAGAACTGTTTAATGTCACACTGTGGAGCATTCTAGACAGAGCAGTGACATATCCATAGAAACAAGCTTCTACCTGAAAAGTTACATAATGCACCTTTAACTGAGTTCTTATGTTTTTTGATCACATAAGAGTCTGTATGTATTTTTAAATTTACATATAGAAATGCAATATTATCTAAAATATAACTTTTTTTTTGTATTATCTTCAGATTTCAGAATAGCTTTTAAAGGTGCACTGTGTAACTTTTTCTGATGGAGGGCCTGCAACTTACTTGTGTCATGGGCATGCTATTGCTTTGTCCGGAATGTTCCACAGCATTAGAGGTGTGCAAAAATGTCGAAATATCAATATATCGTATCGTTTAATGTGATGATACAGTATTGATATCACAGGCTGCTGTATTGATATACCGTCAAGAGTATTTTTAGGTACATTTTATTAAATTGTTTTGTTAAAGCTCAGCAGTTTTATTGTTTGTTTAGAGGAAGGAAACTTTTATGCAACACATTTGACATTTTCACAATTTTGATGATTGAAATAGGTGTGGTTCATATTCACTTTGCACAAGAAGTGGTTTAACAAAGACTTTTAGTATCACAGCCATGATTTAGCCTTTATTTTTTATTGAACTATATCGAATTGATTTTAAATATATTGTATAGAAACGTAAGCTCACTGTGTCGAGGTATGTATCGTATCGGTAACTTCTTAATGATACCCATCCCTACACAGCATGGCAAAAAACAAATATAGATTTCATTTAGTTCATTACACATTGTTTTTATTCTTCTTACTGTGAGTGAGTGGGTGAGTTTAATGGCATAGTGTGGAACATTTCAGGCAAAGGAATATTGTTTCCATGGAAATAAGCAGGTTGTGGACTCTTCCTTAGAAAAGTTACATAGTGCACCTTTAAACAATGCAAAATATAAACTGTAATATTGAAACTAATGTGTTACTGACACAATAATAAAGTCAAATTATCCTCAAAAAATGATTCTAAATGTACATATGGCTAAAATAATATTCCTATAAATACATAGCATAATTAAACTCTTTTTATATTTCATTTTTAGTCATCAAAGTGATTTATTTTATCCTCTAATCATAAAACAGTAAAAATAGCAAAAAGTTCCCCACTAGTGCAAAGGAAAAATCCCCACACTAAATATTGACACCCCAAAAATAATTGTTCCATCTGTCACATTGAACGATAAGGCAACAAAATGTTAAAGATGCATTGTGTAACTTTTCTGGTGATGGGTCATCACCTGCTTGTTTCTATGGAGAGTCATTCCTCTGTCTATAATATTCCACAATATGACATTAAACAACTCCACCTTACCTTGAAAATACCTAGAAAAACAGCCATTCTGACTGTGAGCGGGGTCGCCTCTCCACAGATCTGACCTGTAACTTGGTCTGGTTTAGTTACCATGAAGGTGGAAAGGATTAATACCATACTGTGAAACATTCCAGTCAAAGCAATAACATCTCCATGAGGAAAAACATTTGATGAACCCTCCACCAGAAAAGTTACACAATGCACCTTTAATGTTAGAGAAAAATCAGCTCATGACATAAGCCTGACTTGTGCAGTGGGTCTCAAACTGCGGTGCATGGGCTGTTTCTGCTGGTATTCAGTAGTTGTGGAGAGCTGTTGCGATTCAGAATAGTGTGACTAGATCTGTTGTGTTAGTGTTTTTTGGAATGGCAAATATTTTCTAACTTGGTAGCGAGTATGGTTACATAATGTTTATCTCTTTCAATGTTTTGTAACTTCAAAAAGGAGATTCCAAGTCAATCATGTTTTAGTTTATGCAGAACATGTTTATTCTTCCTTCCTTTTTTTGCATATTTGAATGGATGTCACAAAGTCAAAATGTCACTGTATGGTTTTATCACAGTATTAGCCTTGTAATCGGGGATTTCACTGAGTGTTGTAAATTGTGCAACATTGTCATATCTCATATGTTTTCAAAACGGAGCAAAGATGTGAGGACACTTTTGAAAATACCAGATTTTGCGCATTATTTCATGTTTTGTCCTTCCAATTACATGCATTTAAAGTCACAATATGTAACTTTTCAGACAAAAATAGATTAAAATAAAAGCATGTTTATTGTAGTGAGAGAAACCGTGAGCTGGCTTGCATCATCACAAACCTGACTCTTGAGCACTTTACAAATAGTGATGGGTCTTTCAGGGGATCTGCATTTTTGGTTCCGTTCATTTCAAAAGACTGGCTTTGCTTTTTACTATTTAATTATACACTATTACAAAAAAAAAATATCCACAAACTAATCAGAGAAATGACCATGGCTCAGATTTGTTTAAAATGGCTCTCACTTGTGACACCTGCTGTTTCTCTGCTGATTCTTGTCTTTTTTCTGCGTTAATCAGAGTAAAAATGTATACAAATTAGAGGGAAAAATATTTGGTTCTTTTTAAAAAAACGAGACCTGCTTCCAACTAGTTCACGTTAAGAAACCGTTCAAAAGAGCCAACTCACTGATGTACGTCACATCAGTGTTTACAAACCTGCAGGTTCAGGCGGATACAGACTTTATTGACTTGTCCTGCACAGAGCAGAAGAGCTGGGGGTCACTGGGTGCACTGTTTGTAAAGAGCTTTATTTGACCTGGAACAGGGCTCCTGTTTGTTTCCATGGAAATGTTGTTCCTTTGGCCATAATCTCCAGTATGGCATTCTACATGGAGAATGTTCCAGAGTAGAATTTTAACTTTCTGCTTCCATTGAATCATGCAGATGGCATATTTGAGTGGAAGTTCCACACTCTGATTATTATGTCTAGATATTTACTTATTTAATTTAGTCCCTGAACTAGAACTGTATTTAGTAACTTATGAATGTTGTTTTGAAGTAATGGAGCAGTTTATGGCTGCTCTACCTATTTCATGACCTGACTTATTCCAGACTGATCTGTGTCGTTCTGACCTGAGTTTTACACATTTAACAATCTGGGACGACTCTGGCTCAAAATGACTAGGAAACGTGGTTATTTGAAGTTGGGTTAGGTATTCATTAACTAGAATAACAAAACAGAATAAAATCTACATACATTATAGTTATTATTTCTTTGAGGAAATGAATCCCATTTATTTTTGGTCACACCTTTCTATAGTGCTTCAGCCCGTCACTTTTCTGTACTGTACATGGGACGTTTTAAACTGTCCCCAGCTTTATAGTAATGCAGCACTCTGATATTTTTACATGCCTGTTATTGTACATCTGTCATGAGCTGTTGAAGTTTCTCATGTGTTTGACACTTTTGTGTACACTATAGAAACTATAGACACTATAAACCGCTGTTTCTCAAACTGTGGTATGCAAGGTCCTGCAGGTGGTACTACAGCTCTTCATTTTGTGAGTTTCCCTCATTTAGAGTACATTTGATCAGATTTTATGTCCACCTTTTGGATAATTTCTTGTTTAGAATACAGTGGAAATGATGCAGTCTAGATTAGTCATAGATTAGGCCTGGAATAGCCTGTGTAATAGACCTGATTTAGATCTGGTGGTGCTCAGAAAGCTGATTCTTTCCATTTGGTGATAGTAGCTCTGAAACCTTTCACATGCAGCAAGTGTTATAGATTACTGCAGGAGAGAAATGCTGGACACAAAGCCTCCTCATTGGGTTCCCATCAGTTCAATCCGGGATTAGACACAGATTGGATCGTACCAGATCTGTCCTCGAGCTGCATGTGGCCCCTCCACACATAGAGACCAGGCCTAAAGACCAGGAGATGGAGACCAGCTCTGGATCTGGGCTTTGGTGTCTTCAGAAAGTGAGAGAACAATGATTGAAAGTGTGTTGTGGTGTTGCAGAGGGCTTTGTTGGCTGGGACGTGTTTACTGTGTGGTGTATTTTTAACACTTCCCAGATGAGCTCCACCTGAGGAACAGGGCCTCTACTCCAGGGAGGATAAGCTCCTATCAGGGCAGCAACAGCAAGGAAGGAGAACTATTAGGAGTAATGTTATTACTGTAGCATTAAAACTGAAAACTCAAGGGTTTTGAAAGGTATTTTTATCTAAAGTTTACATAGCGTTAGGAATACTTTGTTAAGTGTTGTAAATGTCAGAATCGGGGGTTACATTTTAAGGGGGCACTGTGTAGCTTTTCATGTGCAGGGTCCACTGGCTGCTTTTCTCCATGGAAAATGTCCCTGAGAATGTTCAACAGTATGGCATGAAGCAATTAGCCAGGCTGGCGCCTCTTAGTGCCTCCACTCAATTTCATTTCTCTCCAGCAACTAGGTCAGGAATCAAAATACAATAGATGGTTCGCAAAAACCCCGGAAGTGCAAGTTCGGGCACCAGCCAATCAGCGAAGAGTCATGTATTATTATCAAGTGTTGTGAAGGATTCCCGAGATCGAAGATTTAAAGCCGGAATAAAGAGAATGTTTGGTGAATTTTATCAAGGGGAAAGACGTTATTGTCCTTCTTCCTACAGGATTTGGGAAAAGCTTAATATACCAGTTAGCCCCGTTAGCGGTGCATTACATATGTCACGACCAAATAGCAGCAATTGGTTAAATGAAAAAAAGTACCTGCCTACTGTCGAGCGAACGAAATCTAAGGCTGTGAGGTCAGACAGTTTGTACGAAGTGAAACGAAGTAAAACGAAGTAAAACCGGCTGATGAATCAGCCTATTAAGCAATCACCTTGGACAAAAAACAGGCCAATTGACAGGTCAGATCTGTGTACATGCGAGGCCACTCATAGCATCTTTTTAAGGTAGTATTGAGCAATAAAACAAATTTAATAAATGCATGAGAAGTTTAATGCCATACCATGGACACATGGTATGGAGCAAAAGTCGCATGCTGGACTGTGCATCTGTTCAAGCAAATAAACAAATCAAAGTTTATTGATAAGTAGACATACTAATTTTGTTCTCAGAAATGATTTTCTTCTATGCTATGAAAATGAGAGTTACTAATGTGACTACGGTTCTATAAAACTTGGAAGACCAGCAGAGGGTGCCAGTCGGGATGAAATAGTTGTGTTTTCACCTCCAGCCCTTACTGTTTTGCCACTATGTCCTTAGGCAAGGCACTTCACCCATGCTTTAGTGAGTTCGTGTTAGCGACTAGACTGATGGTGAGTGTTCCTGGTGCGAGTTGGTGATAGGATTGTTGGCCTTTGGGTGTGTTGCTGGTGAAACGTTTTGGTGTGTGCAGCTGTAGATTGAACTGATTTGACCTGTGTGCTTAATAAATACAGAGAAGAGAGAGGTCATAGGTCAGCTGGAATAGAACTGGAGGCACTCTGAGCGCACCTGCCTGCTTGTTGTTTCTAGTGTCAGATCATAGGGCTGAACGATTTGGGGAAAAATATCTAAATTTGCAATTTTTCTGGGAAGCATTGCAGTCGTAATTCATTAACAATTGCTGTTTTCATAAAATAATTCAGTTCAAAGTTCATAATTAAACCCATCGAGAAGAATGAACTGACGAACTACTACAAGAATCACATTTCAGAACATGTTTGTACAGATCTAAACTGCAGGGTTTGCAGCTTTTTATGCAGAATATGAAAGGATATTTTGTTTTTATGAAGGAAATTATGGCACCTCAAAAATTACAGCCTTTGTGATTTGGGACTAGTTCATTTTGCAGCCCTATTAAGCCCAATTTGCAGAGAGTTTCAATAAGTTGCACCAGTCCCAGAACATTCCCGGGTCTGCTCTGTTCACACATAACCTGGGATTTGACTCTCTGCATCATTTCCTGTAAATGGGAAACCAAGATGGTAACCTAGGAAACCAAGATAGTAAGCAAGGAAACCAAACTCGAAACCAAGGAAGCAAAAGAATCAAAAGTCATAACTAAGGAGCAACCAAACCAAGATAGTAACTAAGAGAACCAGGTTGTTGTACTGGCAACTTTCTGGCTTTATCAACACATTGCCTCTCCTGCATATTCTTGGCAAGTTACCCTGGAAGTTCCCAAGATAGTCACCAAGGAAACCAAGTTACTCACCAAGGAAACCAAGATAGACACCAAGGAAACCAAGATAGTCACCAAGGAAACCAAGTTACTCACCAAGGAAACCAAGATAGTCACCAAGGAAACCAAGTTACTCACCAAGGAAACCAAGTTACTCACCAAGGAAACCAAGATAGTCACCAAGGAAACCAAGATAGTCACCAAGGAAACCAAGATAGTCACCAAGGAAACCAAGATAGTCACCAAGGAAACCAAGATAGTCACCAAGGAAACCAAGTTACTCACCAAGGAAACCAAGATGGTTACCAAGGAAACCAAGATGGTTACCAAGGAAACCAAGATAGTCACCAAGGAAACCAAGATGGTTACCAAGGAATCCGAGATGGTCCCCAAGATAAACCGAGATGGTCCCCAAGGTAAACCGAGATATACCAAGATCATCACCAAGGAAACCAAGTTGTTGTACTGGCAATTTTTTGGCTGTATACACACATTGCCACTCCTGCATATTCATGGTAAATTAACCTGGAATTTGCCAAATCAAAAATGCAGCAAAATCAGTCCTGGCTTCATTCACACATGATCCTGTTCTGGAAAAATGCAGGTAAATTCCCAGGTCAGGTTGTGTGTGTGAATGGGCCTTGAAACAAAGTGTTGAACAAATCTTTGGATACTAATATTTGCCTTTACAATCACAGCTTTTACCATTTCCTTTTTTGCAACTTTTCAAACTGCAATTTTCCATTTTGTTTTTGCCCACTCTGCTGAAACCTTGGTCTGGTGCAGATTAGTGGAGTATGTCCACACCTCAGTGAATCCACATGTGTGAATGAGGTGAGTGTTGGAGCTGTGGAGCATGTGACTCTAGTCTGAAACATGCCCCTGTGCACAGACACTGGCTCTCACAAACACACTCGTGTATATTTATATTTAGGTCCGTGATAACACATTTTGAAGTATGATATATTGCTGAAGAAAATATGGATTATATTACAATAATATTAAAGGTGCATTTTGTAACTTTTCTGGTGGAGGGTCCATCAAATGTTTTTCTCCATGGAGATATTATTCCTTTGTCTGGAATGTTTCACAGTATATGTATTAAAACTTTTTATCTTCATGGAGACCAAACCAGACCAAGTTAGTTACAGGTCAGATCTGTGGAGACCCCACTCACAGTCAGCTAAACCAGGACAGGACATGTCTTTAATCAACCAAGAATTTCAGTCTAATACAGCCCTACTCTTTGTGGGTGTTTGAGTTTTAGATACACATTATTAGAGTATTAGAGTATATTTTCAAAACATATTTCAAAATCTATCCAAACTATATTGTAAATGTTGTTACATAGTGTAATAAGGCCCATTTTCTAAACTATGTTATAGTAGTGCAGTAGTAGTGTTCTAACTTGGTACAGCTTCACTAAAATCAGTAAATCAGTCACTAAAGATAAAAAGTAGCTTAACTTGAAATGGACCGCTTCATGATGTCACAAGGTGGAACTGAGCATTTTGAGCTTTGGAGATGTAGACAGATTTATAATAAGAGTTACTCAAACATGTGTGAATGAAACAAAACACAAGTCCAGCTTTATAATATGGCTCAAAGCTCACAAGAGTCAATTCTGTGTAATATAGGACCTATAAATGAATAAACGTTCCTGTTCTTAAACATGTGCTCTTTGCCCTCAGGTCCCTGGATGCCCCGCGGCGCACTGCCCTCGGCCGCTCTGTACGTCCTAATGGCCGGCAGTTGACCCCGCCCCTCAGGATGACGCTGCGCGAGCAGCTCCGGGAGAAGATCTCTGCCGCTTTCTACCGCCACGGGCTGCTGTGTGCCTCCTACCCTGTGCCCATCATCCTGTTCACCTCGGCCAGCATCCTCACCTGCTGGTACGCCCACAACGCTCTGTCTCTTTATACTTTACAGTCACATCACACTGGGGCCATTCTGTATGTACCTCTATGGTGGATTGTTCACTTGTTACCATGGAGACACAATGTATACATGAGCAAACACTGTCAAAAGCATTTTTACAACTGAATACGGAAGTACAAAATGAATTTAAACAACACATTTTCAGGAGCCTGTGTTCAGTATGAGCGTTCATGGTCCTGTTTCAGTTTCAGTCACTGTCACCTTTTTGTTGAAAAACTGTTGGTTAGTGTTAGCTGGCTTGTGACAGTAAGTTTGTGTGTGAAAAACTTGTTTAGAAAATCATCTCTCCTGTTGTAGTTCCAGCTAAGGCATCTCTTTCTGGTCAGATATTTACTATGCATAAGTAACAAAACAGTAATTCTTACCAAACTGTGACCCTTTGCTCTGTTTCAGAGATGGCATTACCTTTTAATTACACCATGTTGTATTTCCAACAACAGCAAACATTGCCAAAGGCCCCAAGGGCATTTTAGAGATACAGATTAGATTGCCCTTTATTTGTCCCACAGTAGCAAAATGACACTGTTTTTAAGTAACATTTAGGGATGCACTGATGCAGCTTTTTTACAGTTACAATACCAGTTCTGATACTTTGGCTTTAACTATCTGCTGATACCTGATATGAACCGATACCAGACTGAAACAAAACTGATCCAAATTTTGATTAATCTCTGAAGTAACGACAACGACTACGGCAACAAACAATTTTGTCTAAATAAAAGTTCAAACATTCTGAGATTTTCTGGGCAAATACTATTACAGCAGTGTATGTTCAACCAGGACAAGGGAAACAAGGGAACAGTAGACGGTGTTATTAACACCATAAACACCTTGTGATGACACATACAAGAAGTGTTCCACTGCATTTTATTACTCCATAAATCTTCACTAGAATCATCTGGATTATTTCAGACCTGGAATTGCCCATCTCTACTGAACAAAAGATTAAAAAAATAGCTGTTAATTTAAACTACGTCTTCATGACATCACAAGGTGGAATAGAACATTTTGTGCTTTGGACATGAAGACAGACTAATTATAAAGTGTTACTCAAACATGTGTGAATGAAAGAAAACACAACTCCAGGTGTGTTTTTGAGGAGGTAACAACATTATAACATGTCTTAAAACTCACAAAACACAATTTTGCATAATATAAGACCTTTAAGAAAAGGTAGTTAGCAAAAAATACTTGATTTCATGTTTCGTTCCAGTTTAAGCTTGAGTTGAACTTCTGTGCTCTGTCCATGTGCAGAGAATGTGCCTCCCCCTCTGCGCTCTGTCCACAGCATGGACCCTTCACAAAAGTCCAGCTGAACGGACACGGGTCAGAGGTGTTCTGGACACAAGAGAGAAAGAACTCACTGACCCCGCACCTGCTGTCCCCTGTCCTTACACCACCTTACAGCAGGGGGCGCTCTCTTGCACACAGGCCTGAGCTCCAGCAGGGTAATGGTCCCAAGCAGAGATCTGTGAGAAAATGCCTCTCCATCACAGGGCGTCAGGAGGGGGCCAGGCTGGGACAATAGAGCCTTTGTGGAGGTACAGTGACCTGCGGGGCTGCCCTGTGAATTCTGATGGACCAGAACAGCAAAGAGGGAGTCCAGTTATGTAACAGGTGGAGGATGGTGGAGTCTGTATGCTTAAAGGTCCTATATTACACAAAACTGATTCTTGTGAGCTTTAAGCCATGTTATAATGTTGTTTGCATCAAAAACATACCTGAAGTTGTGTACATTGGAGCACTTCCTGTATTTCCTGAGTGTTTGAGAGAAGAACCTAAACGTGCCCAATTTGTGTGTTAAATGTGTTAAAATGTGTGAATGAAACAAAACACAACTCTAGGTATGTTTGTGATGAGGAGACAACATTATAACAGAGATCAGAAAATAGTATAACCTGGGCTTTTTAATAAACTCCCTGTATTTCTAAATGAAGACCTGGATTCTAATAAACGTTTTATACTTTAGCTCAAAGCAGTGGGAGAGCTACATCCTCTAAAAATGACAAACTGAAAAACCAGAGCTTTTTTGGCAGCTGTCCTCTCGACCGCACGTGAGTAACGCCAGAGCCGGGTTAGAAAACAGAACCACGTGGAAATGTTCAGCAAAGTTTACAGACTGAAAGGACGAAAGCCAAACTGTGTGACCACAAAATAAACATAAAGCTCACGGTGAGTTTTGGCCACAGGTGAAAGGAAAGACTGCGTATGGCACCAGAGAAGTGAGCACGTGTGCGTGCATTAACAGGGCTCTGTTGCATGAAGCGCCTTGTCATGGAAATAAGTTTGGCAATCAGCTGATGGACGTGACTCGGTTACACGCTGCTATTCTGACATGCTGATCTAATTGTTGGAGTAGAGGAATAAACTTTTTTTTTTCAAGCATCACACTACTTCGACTTTTTTTTTTTTCATTGTCAAAGTAGCAGCACTTTACTTTTTTCAAATATTCCGCTTTTCCGAAATAAATAATATTGACGTGTTGGCCTATTCTGCCATACAAAGGCAGAACCCTGTAACATCATGTTTGGTCTAAAATGAGTCATTTTGGGAGTATTTGAGACCTTCTTTATCATGTGAATAAATTTTGAGAGCCAATTTGATTGTTTTAATGAGAAAATAAATGGTTATGACAACCGTAACATCCAAAACCATACAAGAAACACACAGCAGAATGATGTAACACTTATTTTTCACACTCAAGCGAATTAAGATCTTTTGCCTTTGTAGGGCAGTATTATACTTTGCGCTCCGATATATCATAAGATGCTTGGGCTTGTGCAAAGCGCTTGATCAGAGAATGTCAGACAGTGGGAAAATATCCTCACTGATAGCCGTGGGAAACAGTTGGCTACTGTGTGTGTTGGTTTTGTGTGTGACTTCATAGTTGTTGAGATTAAGAACACTGAAGAACAGTGAGAGCTGTGTCTGGGTAGACAATATATTGTATATTGTATGTTGGAATTTCCAAAACTTAAAAGTGGCGGAAAACTGGCACTTCTAAACAGAGACATGTCCTAATACTGACATGTTTAAACAGAGACATGTCACAATGAAGAGATGTTGGAATAGGCAGTGAACCCCATGCGACTCATGGTGTATGTGAACAAGACCTACCCAAAAATAACAGAACTAAACTTAATGTGCACTGGAGTCAGTCCAGAGAGCCCAGTAGACCCGAGGAACTCTGTATTATTAAGTTGTCTACCTTGTGATGTCATGTAGTGGTAGTTTTCATGTTAACAGCTACTTTTTACCCAAGTCCACTGCTGAAATCATCGTGTGCACATCTTTTAATGTTGTCATAGAAATACATTTGGTGATCTGAGCTGATGTGAAAGATGCACGGTGTATCTGAACGAAAAAGAAACGTAACGAAGTTGACTGGATCTGGAGCTGTAGGTTTTTTCAGAATCAACAATCGAAGCCCCAAACTGTTACTTATTTCAGGTAAAATAATTTATATATTTTGTTCCTTAATGTTACAAGAAATTTCAAGAGGAGATGTTTTCCACATTTGAGACACGAGATACAAATTAGCAGCTGTGTTTGGATCAAAAACTTGGACAAAGTTTTTTCATGTTCTCCTGTCCAGTTCAGTTCCCCTCTGGATTCGTATAGAATGTAGAAGGGATGGGCTGGTCAGGCAACTGTAACATGTGCGAATACCTCAAATTTTTCCTGGACCTGTGATAGTCTAACTGGAAAATCCTGAGGTCCTAGTTCCTTTGTTATCAGCCTCCCCACATGTAAACAGCTCTGCTCTCTGACCTGCCTAAACCAGTGTCCATGTTGTATCTGTCGTCCAGAGTCATTATTCTCTGTCGCTGGGATTAAAATGTCACTGATTAGAAAAGAGACAAACAAAAGGCTGCATAGTTTTACTCTCTAGAAAATCGTAGAATTGATTAAATTTTTTTGTAAACACAGGACTTGTTGATGCGTCATCCTTCCTGGAGTGAATCAATGTTTGAGGAAGGGGTGTAGCACCTAGTGTGGTCACAAATCACGATACTAAGATTTGAAACATGATTTCAATGCTTAGCAATTGACTTGATTCTCAGTACTGATTTTGATACTGCAATGATAGTAAAACACTTTCTTTATACAGTAGAATATGATTTTTGACATCAAATCGTACTACTTTCTTTTCTATTCCCATGTGGCCTTACATGTGTGTAATCTCTCAGTGGTCCAAGTAGGTTCCATAGTGGTCCGTGGGCATGTACTAGTCTGTGTGCTCTTACACTTGTTCTGATACAACTCAAGATCATTCTAAATCTATTCAGGAAAGGTTCATTTCTGTCCTGTGATTGGGCCTTTTTTAGTATTGATACCTGCTCAAATGAGTACTGTATTTTTCGGACTTTAAGTCGCACTTTTTTCCATGATTTGGGTGTTTCCTGCGATTTATATTCTGGTGCAACTCATATATTAACATTTTCAGACTGACAGCTGCGAGAGGCTCTAGGCTCGTGTGTCAGTATCTAGTACTACTATTACTCCTGTACCACTGTCACTTTGCTGTATTGCTCGTGTCTCCTTTAGAAAAAGCCGCTGTCTCGCTGTAAATAGTGAAATATGCAGCAAAAAACGGTTATAGAGCAGCAGAGAGAAAGTTGAGCGAGAAACTTGTGGTTGACTGGCGGAAAAGTGGGGATGGAGAACAAAGCGTCACGGCAACCGGGCGGGTGCACCATGCAACTTTCTTGGAAGTCACTGGATGAATCGACAAAGCCTGGACTTCAGTGACACCAAAACCATCCTGTCGGGATTCAGAAAGGCCAGAATAATTCTAACTGGAACTGATACTGAGTCTGACGACAGCGACACAGAAGAGGAAGTGGCGCTCTGTTTACATCATGGATCTATGGTTTATCTCAGGAGGTCACGCAGAAGTGACACTGAGGAAGAAGAATTCAGTGGATTTAGTGATTTGGAGTGAGATGGAGAGTTTGGTAAACTTATGTTCTGTTGTTTATGCTATAATTGTCAGAATAACTGTTAATATGTGACGTTAACATATTAACACCTATTCAGTCTGTTGTTCTCTATTCTGTTGTTATTACTATAACTTGCCTTTCAAGATTAAATGTCGGTTCCTGGTCTCTGATTTCATAAAATACATTTCCCCAAAAAGAGCGACTTATAGTCCGGTGTGACTTGTATATGTTTTTTTTCTTCTTCATTGCGTATTTTTTGGCTGGTGCAACTTATAGTCCGAATAATACGGTATCTAGCTTCAATACTAGTTTTAGTACCGATTATTATATGATTCTTGATACATTTGACATTTGTTTTTAGTTAGTATTTAATGTATGTAATTTGAATTTTAAAGATTTATATGGGACAATGGCAACAACTGAAGCGTATATTGTGAGCTAATTGAAAATTTTGATGTAGATATGCATTTATCCTAAATACAGTACAATACAATTTCAGTACTGGATCTGTTTTCAAATGTAATGGTAAATGGTCACATTTTCTATAGCGCTTTTCCACTTTCAAGACACTCAAAGCGCTTTACGTCAAAGAACCACTCACCCATTCACACACATTCATACACTGGAGGCGAGGTGGGTTAAGTGTCTTGCCCAAGACACAACGACAGCATTCTATCTGTCTGTGGGAGCTAGAATCGCACCGCCAATATGTTGGTCAGACTGCTCAACCAATCATGTTTTATGTTGAGAGCCGGATTTGAACTTCCAACCTTCGGATCAGTGGACAAACGATACTGCTGCCTGCAAAGTGCTTTCCAACAAGGAAGCACTCACCCATTCACACGCACATTCATACACCATTGTATGAACACACTGGGAGCGAGTGGGTTGAAGTGTGTTGCCCAAGGACCACCAACCTGTGGGTCTGTGGATCTGACTGCGCAACCAGTGATATTTGAGTTGAGAGTGTGATTTGAGCCGCCAACTGAGCTACTGTTCCCACAATGGTGCAGTTAATATTGTGTGTGCAGTATTGGTTAACTCTTAATTATGTAAAGTTTTTTTGCTTCGCCCCCTTTTTAGTCAACTACTCAATCAGCAGGACATGCTTTTAGTTCAAGCCCTACTGATCGATTTATGTCCTCAAATTGTCTTTCCTTGTTCTTGTTAATAAATCTAACTAACATGAAAGCAATATTTAACATCCACGTTAAGCCCTGAACTTCCTCGTCTGGACCTCTGACCTTCTTATCACGTTGTTCTTAACCCTCTCTTCTCTTCTCCTTCTGCTGTAGCTACCCTCTGCTCAGACTGCCTCTGCCCGGGACAGGTCCGGTGGAGTTCACCACAGGAGTGAGAGACTACAGCGCCCCCTCCTCTGTGCCCCGCGGGGAGCTGGGGGAGAGGCCAGACTGGGTAAGTGTAACTGTGCTGAACTTGACAGGCTGCGCAGAAGTCCAGCTCCAGTTTTCTGCATTTGTTGTGAACAAATTGGTGGTTTTGAGATTCTGGAATGTGAGGATGTCATACTCCCAGATGGGTTACAGGATTCAGTTTTTCCCATTGATTACATTACAGTGCTTTACTATGAAAAATCCAAAAGGTGAATTCACAAATGTTGAACCTGACCAATTTTATTTGCGAGTAAACACATTCACTTTTTGTATTATAACAAAAATCTGCATTTCAATATTTATTTTACCTGCCCTGGCCTGTAGAATGTTGTGATATCATCTGACACCCAGCAATTGCTAGGACATGGTGCTGTCTTTTGTGGTTTTAATCTGTATGAAACAGGGATGGGCATGATTAGTCGATTAATCGATAATTGATCATTAAGAATTTCATTACGTTCATTTTAATCAACAAACCAAATGTAGGTTGCTGTGCGTAGCCTGACCAAACGTCCGTGTCCGGGGACGGGGGTCAGTACATGTAGCTCTCTGCACTCAGAAGGAACAAGCAAACAGTCGGTCAGTCTGCAACATGCCGAAGCACAAATGCGTATTTAAAGATGACTTGTCCCGACCGGAATGGAAAGCGTGGAATTTCTTGTACAAGTGTGAGGTCATGTGCACAGTGTACAAAGGGGCACATATGTTTTGGTGTCCAGTGGGAAAAAGTTCACCAGGACACAGAAAACATGAAGTTTTGCCAGGTGAGAGTAGCTCAATGTCGATGACGACTCCCCACCTCCCTCCCCCCGTACGGTGTCCTGGTTTTGACAAACGCAAATATGGTCACACTAACCTGTATTCCACTGAGTCGTGCCGCAACAGCGCACAAGAGCTGTTTTTTTCCCTTGCTTAGTTTATGCAAATGAGCCATGCAGTTTTAAGTTTCGTTTGAGACTTGCGCAAAACCTCATTAAACTCATTATAATGTCAAACGGACTGATGTGGCTCTAGAGTGATTACAGTTTATATGTCGTAAAGTTGAATTTATTTATGCAGATTAGTAGTGCAGATAGTAATAATAATGATCATTTTAATATAAAAACATTAATGATTAATCAGTAATCGATCATTAATTCTCTCGACGATTGATACATTTTCTTAAATCGAATGCCCGTCCCTAGTATGAAACAAACATGTACTGGTCAAGATTCCACAACTCAACACGGGGAGCAGCACGCTACACGGATAACGAGTCACATTAGCATCTAAAAGTTTGCTTCTGTCCCAAATCACATAAATACTTTGGGCAATTGGTATTTCTGTTCATTATATGATCACTGCCAAATTTTTAACAACGACGCTTAAGTCCATGACCCCTCTCGTGCCCGTCTCTCATCAACTGGCAGCGTGCTCCTGATGCCAGGGTCACCACAAGAGGGCGCTTTGGATAATGTTCAAAACTACAACGGGTTTTTAGTAAAGTCATATTAAAAGAAAGAATAAAAGTCACTGTGCTGGTGTGACAAAGCAAAGCATCCATTTTAATTTCACACTTGTTAATTTGTTCATCTCCATGTCCAACTAAACTAAGTTACATATATATTGTTTTTTTTTTATTATCACTTAGTACATTGTTAATTTAAAAGTACTTAATTTTGGTAATTCATTTGATTTACATCATACATCCATATTTACTATACTTATCTGCTCCTTCACATGGTCTGGAGACAAAAGAGGGGGACGTGCCCTGCGTCGTATCTAAAGCCTGTGGGGGAGGTTGTAGACTAGACCATGTGGAGTTTTATTTCACTGTTTTGTTTATTTTGTTTATATAATTTAGGGGACTTAGGCCCTTGTGAAGAAAACGGTTAACTGTGGAGGAAATTGTAAAGTTGCCTGAACATCTGACCTCTGACCTGTAAAGGAAATGATACTTACCTGGGGGGGTACTTCCTGCTGGGGGGTATAAGAGCACGCCGGTTTTGTCTATTAGGGAGAGAATTTCTGTGTAGTTGGGTGCACTTGGTTGTTGCGCTTGTTTTAATTTATGTTACTTCTGTTTATTTGTTTGAACATTTTATTTGTATTTAATTTAATTACCCCAGAAGTCTATTTTAATAAATTCTCTGGTCAAAACACCACATCGGGCCAGCTTCCCCACAGCCAGATTTCTACTGTCTTCAAAATGGAAACATTTTAAACGGTCCAAACTTATTCCTCACTTTCCTGACACATTCGTAGCATCCTAGTTATTCCCCTCACTAAGTTTGTAAACTCATTTAAACGCTATTTCTGATTAATTGTTGCAGTTGGATGTCAGACCATATGGATTTTTTTTCTGACAGAAGATTTCCTTGATCTAAATTAGGTATTAAAGCTCATACATGTGTGTGTGTGTTTCAGTACCATGGTCTCCCGGTGGCGTACATCCAGCAGGTGTTGGTGAAGGCGGCTGTGTCTCCGTGGGACAGCAGCCTGGTGCCGGTGGACGCCTTCCGCTCTCCTCTGGGGCGAGTCTTCAACCTGCTCGAGGAAATACGCAACCACGTCCACAACGATGGGTAAACACACTGCAACCGAACTATTTATTTACATTATGTTTTTATTGTGCTATTTTCCGATCTATGTTATTATGCTGTTTCCTCATCACGAACAGACCTGGAGTTGTGTTTTGTTTCATTCACACATGCTTGCAACTTTTCTGGTGGAAGGTCCGTCACCTGCTCGTCTCCATGGAGATGTTATTGCTTTTTCTGGGATGTTCCGTGGTGTGACATTAACTAGTATTTATTAATTACGGGTGTTTCTATTGCACAAAAATAGAATGATTCCTTCTGTGAAACGGGGTGACTCTCCATAGATCTGAATTGTAATGTGGTGTAGTGCTGTCTCCCTGGTGATAATCTACACTGTGGAACATTATTGAGTCTATAATGTTCCACAATATAGATTAAACAGTCTCCAGCCTTTTTCCTGCAGCGAGCTACTTTTACAAAATGAAAATGCCAGAGAGCTACTAGTTTCAGTGGTCACAAGAAATTGAGTAAATATAAGAACCACAGTGAGCTTTAGATAAGCTATAGTTAGATGCCTATAAAACCATATCCATTTATTAGTGCAGGGGTCCCCAGCCACCAATACCGGGCCATGAGTCATTTAATACCAGGTCGCCGTTCAGATTGAGCTGCCGGTTTGTGAAAATATTGTCTGACATTGGGGCCGCACAAAAAGCGCGAACCACCCCCTCCTCCGGTCCTCAATTTTCCGCGTCCCTCCTCCTTCCTCAATTTTTTTTTCATGCTCGCACTCTCTCCCCAGGTCCACCAACATATTGTTGGACATTGAAACGGTCCATGGCGCATAAAATGTTGCACCTGTATTAGTGTACAATGTTAAGCATCAAAATGATACATGTACAATGGTAAAACGTATTTAATTGATTCAGTTTTACTTATTCAGCACAATATGTGTACCGTATTTTCCGGGCTATTAGGCACACTCTTAAGCCTCTAACCCCATCAAAAAATGACCAGACGCCCTATACACAAATCCACTCGGGTGTCCCAGCATGACTTCAGTAAACTACAAAACCGCACCACCCACAGAACACACAAACACACACAGAGCAGACAGCGACCGCACAGAGAAAAACACCCACAGACACACATCACTCCACGCCGACGAGGAACGGAACAGAGGAACAAACCGAAAAAGCGAGTGCAATATGCCACTTCTAGACACAACTGAGTCACTGTGAACACGCCAACAACCCGTTGGTCCCAGACAGCACCCTCCCTACACGCCACAACTGAACAAAGCCCAGAGTCACCGTGAACGCCACAAACAAACAAAACCACTCACCCATCACACTGTTGTGTTTCGTTTAAAGTCCAGTGCGGTTTATTTGTGAAAAAAGTTTGAAAATAGACCATTTAACGACAGTGCGTCTTATAATCCAGAGCGCGTAATAGCCCGGAAAATACGGTAAGTCATGAATCGCTTGGCGAGCTACTTGAAACGGGGTGGAGAGCTACTGGAAGCTCTCGAGCTACAGGTCGGAGACCCTTATTCCAGATCAAGCAATAGCATTTCCATGGAAACAAGCAGGTGCTGGACCCTCCACTATAAATGTTATGCAGAGCATCTTTAACACACAAATCCTGCATATTTAGTTCATATCAAGCTCGTCTCTCAAACTAAAAACACACTCTTCCTTCTGATGTCATGTGATCATACAGGAAGCACTCCCCTGTGTTTATAATCTCCATACACCTTCACTAAAATATTTGATTCTTTTGATTCATTTGATTCTCTCCTGGAAGAGGTTCAAGGAGCTGTTCACTTGAAAACTACTGCTTCTACTACTGACATCACAAGGAGGAACAGAGCATTTTGAGCTTTGAAGATGTTGACAGACTAATAATTCAGAAACACTCAAACATGTGTGAACAAAACAAAACACAACTCTGGGTATGATTTTGATGAAGTAACAGCTTTATAACATGACTGAAATCTCTATAGAGTCATTTTTGTGTAATATAAGATCTTTAATCAACTACTAAATGACATAAGACATTCAGCCCTTGTAATAATATAGACTAATATCATGATGTTTTTCTCTCGTTGGCAGTTCCGGGACACGCAGTCTGGAGAGCTTGTGTCTGCAGGTGACCGATCTGTTGCCGGGATTACGCAGGATGCAGTCCGTCCTTCCGGAACATGGCTGCCTCCTGGTGTCTCCCGGGAACTACTGGCAGAACCAACGGGACCTGTTTGACACCGACTCCGACCTCCTCAAAACCATCCACAAACACGAGCCTAAAGGCCTCCACACCTCCGCCACGCTCAGAGGTACGCACAAGATATGTGGATCTGAAAGGTGCATTTGTAACTTTTCTGCTGGAGGGTCTGTCAAATTCTTTTCTACATGGAGTTGTTATTGGTTTTGCCTGGAATGTTAAACCTTTCTATCATCACGGAGACCAAACCAGACCGAGTTACAGGTCAGATTTATGGAGATGCAACCCCGCTCGCAGTCAGAATTCCTGTTTTTCTTGGTATTTTTGAGCCATAAACCCGTCTGTAATTGAGTAAATGTAAGGTAGAGCTGTTTAATGTCACACTGTGGAACATTCCAGGCAGAGAAATAACATATCCATAGAAATAAAGCAGGTCACAGATGCCCACCCAATCAAAAAGTCACATGGTGCATCTTTGTAACACACAGCATATGCAGGGTTTGAGTTCTTCTCTCAGTCAGAAAACACTCTGTTCCACCTTGTGATGTCATGTGGTAATACAGGAAGTCGATTAGAATCATTTGGATAATTTCAGCCTTGGAATTTCAAGTTCAAAGTTTATTGTCAATTCTTCATTCAAATAAGAATCAAAATTGTGTCACTTCCAAGCACACAAATAAATAATAATAAATGGAAAAGTTTAAGTGTTCTTCTTTGGGAAGATGAAGATTCCCGTTTACTGGCTGCCTGGTGGTTAGAGAGGGAAGAGAGTTCAGCATTCTAACAGCCTGGTGAATGAAGCGGTTAGTGAGTCTGGTGATGTGGGAACGGAGGCTCCTGTACCTCTTTCCAAAGGGTAGGAGGCTGAACAGATTGTGCTGTTATGTCTGCTAAATCACACAAGGCACACAACCGTTATAAAACAATCAGTGAGACAAACTAGGTTTGGTGAGTTTTATTTTGAGGCAAAACATTCATTAATATGTATGCCAGAAACAAACAAAAGGTTGGTAGGAGGAGGCGTGTGCCAGTTGTGCCAAATAAAAGAACTGGCCTAACTGAAAACTAGGCTACAAAAGTAAAGAAACCACAAAGCCTAGTCTACCTGATCTAAAAAAGAGAATTTGGATACTTCAAAACAACAAGGGTGGCAACAACTCGTAAACTAATGTGTCTAACAAAGAAAAACTACGTGGTGCAAGGTGTAAAGGAATCCCCAACTTACCTAACCAACCTCCCAACCAAACAATACGTGGCTCGCAGAAGTAGCAGCATTACAGATAGAGAGAACAGCAGCACACAGCTCTTTTTAAATGGTCCTTTCCAACCTGATCGGCTGCTAGCTGGCCAATCAGCTCCAGTCAGGTCCCGCTCACTGCACCTGGACAGACAGGGCAGAGGAAACAGCAGTACCATACACACACAAATGCTTGTGTGTAACGTGTGCGGTGTGACTTTTTGTGGTGGCTTTGCAGGTGAGGCAGGTGGTGTATAGGTCTTGCAAGCAGGAGAGTGGTGCATCAATTTCTTATCTGTTCTGGAATAAAGGAAAAAGGTAGCTGTTAACTTGAAAGTTCATGACATCACAAGGTGGATCAGAGCATTTTGAGTTTGGGAGATTTACACTAGCGGTCCGGTCAAGCGGTAACGGAGGGAAACGGGCAGATTTTTGACATTCAAATGTCTCTTATTCAGAAACTAGAGGGACTATTGAAATAAGTAAAGTATCAGAATGTAGGAAAGAGTTACACTCCAACAGGGTCAAGTTAAACCTGTGATATTCTTTCAAGTTGTTGACAAAAAATTTAAAACCTCATGTTGGTAACGGAGGGAATGAAATATGCAGCACTTTTTGGGCAATAAATCCAAACAGTGATAACTCTTGGTTCTCACTTCCATATCCTTAACAAACTGGTTTGAATATTTGCTTCATATAGTTTTCTCTACCATATGGTACAAGATTAGGTTGAAAAACCTCTGACTTTTTGACTCATGAGATTTTTTATTAAGAAAGGTCATGGTAACGGAGGGAAAAGTAACAGGAGGGAAAATTGTGCAAACAAGTAGAAGGTGCAGGATTTTACATCATTTTGTCGCTTTTTTCTTCCGAATACTTTATTATTACTTCAAAATGAAAGGAAACTATTTCTGTAAAATATGTCAGTCCTTCCAAGCTATTTTTTATCATTTTAAATACTTTTTTTTTTTTTTTTTTTAAATCATGTTCCTTCATCAACAGTTCAAAGATGGAATAACACAAGATATGATGAAATACATCCTTTTATTTACATGATTTGCAGGTCTTTGAAATTTGGGAAATAATTTTTGTTCCATGTTTCATACATGGTCTGTTTAAAACATATGGAACTTTAGAACCAAAAATGGTACAGAAAAAAGGTCAACAGTTTCATAAACTAGAGTACATATGTATCTGTTCAATACATTTTTATATCAGATGCATTAACTTGAATTTCTGGCCTTGCTGTTTACTTCTGCTTGACCGGGCCCACTAATAATGAAGGATTACTCCGACATATGTGATTGAAACAAAACAGAACTCTGGGTATGTTTTTGATGAGGTAACAACATGGCTTAAACTTCACTCCACAGTCAATTTTACGTAATTTGGGACCTTTAATAAACAAACAAACGAACTCCTCGCTCAAGTCATCATTACTGCTTACACAACCAGTCAAACACTTGGACCACAGACTGTATAAAGAAGTGCACTGAGAGAGGTGAGGGTGTTGAAGGTAATATTCCTTCCTTCCCACACCACTGACTAACACTGTTTGGAATGACCTTGGGGAAAGAAGGCACCAAAGTTTGTTATTAATGTTCATACCTTTATTTTTGGAAAACATTGCAAAATATAAACACCTGGATCCTGTAGAGAAGGTTAAACGAACATTTTAGATAGCAGCAGTTACAGAGAGAATGACCGAGGCACCATTTTTCAAAAGAAGTAAATTGTAACAAGAGTTCGACGGAACCCTTTAACTTTATATGTCTTTAATCTTTAGTGTTTATTCGAAGCGATTGTACAGAGACATTAAGCTCATAAAAACCAGACGTTCCCAGAGGATGCTGTTAATCTTATTTATCTTGTATTTATCCAGTTACAGGTGATTTACTGCTCAAAATACCTTGAAAAACATAAACAACTTCCTGTAAGAACTTCCCTTGTGGATCAGTAAAGTTTGTCTAAGTCGAAATGAGCGGAGTTTCCTGTTTTCCGCTTGTCTCTGTGGAGATAAATACAATTCTACACTGTGGATCATTCTAGGCAAAGCAGGTGGCAGAAAAGTTACACGGTGCTCCTTAAATGTTTTTTTCCCTCTTGTCTCCCTCCCTCCTTCACTCTTCCTCTCTGTTTCTCCGTCCCTCACTCTCCTTCCCTCTCTCTTCGTCTGTCTCTCCTTCACTCTCCCTCCACTCTCCTTTCTCCCTCCTTTACTCTCTCACTCTATCCCTCCTTCACTCTCTCTATCTCCCTCCTTCACTCTCTCACACTATCCCTCCTTCACGCTCTCTCCCTCACTCGCCTGCCTTCACCCTCCCTCCTTCACTCTCGCTCCCTCATTCTCCCTCCTCACTCTCCCTCCCTCCCTCAATCTCCCTCCTTCACTCTCACTCCTTCACTCTCCCTTACTCTTCCTCCCTCGCTCTCCCTCCTTCACTCTCACTCCTTCACTCTCACTCCTTCACTCTCCCTCCCTCCTTCACACTCCCTCCCTCCTTCACAATCCCTCTTTCACTCTTACTCCTTCAGTCTCACTCCTTCACTCTCCCTCACTCTTCCTCCCTCGCTCTCCCTCCCTCCCTCAATCTCCCTCCTTCACTCTCACTCCTTCACTCTCACTCCTTCACTCTCTCTTACTCTTCCTCCCTCGCTCTCCCTCCCTCCTTCACTCTCACTCCTTCACTCTCCCTCCCTCCTTCACACTCCCTCCCTCCTTCACACTCCCTCCCTTTCAATCCCTCTTTCACTCTTACTCCTTCAGTCTCACTCCTTCACTCTCCCTCACTCTTCCTCCCTCGCTCTCCCTCCCTCAATCTCCCTCCTTCACTCTCCCTCCTTCACTCTCACTCCTTCACTCTCACTCCTTCACTCTCTCTTACTCTTCCTCCCTCGCTCTCCCTCCCTCCTTCACTCTCACTCCTTCACTCTCCCTCCCTCTCCTCCTCCTTCACTCTCCCTCCCTCCTTCACACTCCCTCCCTCCTTCACACCCTCTTTCACTCTTACTCCTTCAGTCTCACTCCTTCACTCTCCCTCACTCTTCCTCCCTCGCTCTCCCTCCTTCACGCTCACTCACTCTTCTTCCCTACCCCCTCCCTCACTCTCACTCCCTCACTTTCACTCTCACTCCCTCACTCTCCCTCCCCTTAAATGTTTTCTTTATTTTCATGATTATTTCATTTGTGAATTCCCACTGAAGGCATCAAAACCATGAGTGGACACGTACAGTCATGTAGTAAAGTGTGAAATAATTTAAAACGTTTCAGTGTTCTAGATTTTAGATTCCTCATAATAGCGCCTCGTTGCTGTGATCACCGCTTTGCACTCTTGGCATTCCAGTAATGAACCCTGGCACGGCACAACGGTGAAGTGGAAACCATTTCAGGAGACTTCATCATGAGGCTCATTGAGAAAAGGCCGAGGATTTACAGCTCTGTCCACAAAGCAAACTGTAGATACTGCGAGGAATCTGAATCTAAAATAGAACATATAATTTAACACACACATATTTTCTTTTGCTTCATAGTTTTTTACATCTTGGTTCATATATTTGATGTCTTCAGTGTGTCTGCAATGTAAAAAGCAGTACATAAAAAAAAAAAAAAACCTTTAATGAGAAGGTGTGTCCAAACTTTTTAGACACTTTCCTTCCCTCTTGTCTCTCCCTCACTCGTCTCTCTCTCGCTCTCCCTCCCTCCTTCACTCTCAATCCCCCTCTCTGTCTCTCCCTCCCTCCCTCCTTCACTCTTCCTCTCTGACTTTCATTCCCTCTCTCTCTGTCTGTCTCTCCCTCTCTCACTTCTTCCCTCACTCATCCTCCCTCCCTCACGCAACTTCCCTCCCTCACTCGCCCTCCCTTCTTCACTCTCCTTTCTCCCTCCTTCATTTTCCGTTCTCCCTCCTTCACTCTCTCTCACACACTATCTGTCCTTCACGCTCTCTTCTTCACTCTCCCTCCCTCACTCTTCCTCCTTCACTCTCACTCCTTCACTCTCACTTCCTCACTCTCACTCATTCCCTCCCTCCCCCTCTCTCTCCCTCCCCTCTCTCTCCCTCATTCACTCCCTCCCTCCCTCTCACTCCTTCCCTCTCCCTCCCTCCACTCTCCTTCCCTCCTTCACTCTCCCTCCCTCACTCTCACTCCCTCACTCTCCCTCCCTCTCACTCTCCTTCCCTCCCTCCTTCACTCTCCCCCTCCCTCCTCCCTCTCACTCTCCTTCCCTCACTCTCCCTTCCTCACTTTCACTCCTTCACTCTCACTCCTCCACTCTACTTCCCTCAATCTCCTTCTCTCAATCTCCTTCACTCTCACTCCTTCATTCTCCCTCCCTCCCTCTCTCGCTCATTCACTCTTTTTCCCTCACTCTCCTTCCCTCCCCGTCCCTTCCTCTCCCTCCCTTCCTCTCCCTCCCTCGTAGCTCAAATGAAAGAGAGTTTGGCTGTTCCGTGTGCTCCTGGAGAGGGCACAGACCTGTTCACAGTCCGCTTTGGTCAAAGAGGTTTTTGTGCCAGTGTTTTGTGAAGTCTGAGTCTCTAGCCCCAGTTTCCCTTTTCCCCGTTTAACCCCGTTTAGCTCTGCACCAAACCTTAAAGGAGACTCACTATGTTTTTCAGACGTCCAGTATTAACCGATAACCTAATGTAGACCATAATTTTGTATTTTGTTCATTATTAAAATTGACTCTTGTGAGCTTTAAGCCATGCTACAATGTTGTTAATTCATCAAAAACATACCCTGAATTGTGTTTAGTTTCATTCACGCATGTTTGAGTAACCCTTTATTATTAGTCTGTCTACATCTTTAAAGTTCAAAATGCTCTTTTCCATCTTGTGATGTCATGAAGTTATAGTTTTCAAGTCATCAGCTTCTTTTTTTAGCTTTGCTTCATTAAAGATTGGCCATTACATTTCCTCATTTCCTGATGAGGAAACGACATTGTAATACAGATCAGAAAATAACACAATGTGGACATCAAGTATTAAATGCAGATCCTGATTTTGTATTTTGTTCATTATAAACTGCAAAATTAATCTAAAATTGATTAATAACAAAACTGCTCCATGACAGTGTAGTCTTAAAAAGATCTTAAATATCATGTTCCTAAATTTAAGTCCTTAAAAAGTCTTTAATTATGTTGTCCAAGTCTTATTTTTTCCACAAAGATCTTAAATTTCATTAGCCTATTTTTTTTGTATACTCAACTGGGCTGCAGTGCGATGTTAAATGGAAGGATGAAAAAAACAAAAAACAAAATTAATTTTTGGCTCTTTACAAGCAACGCATACTACTAAAAATTTGTTCTGAATGACATTTTATAATGAAAGTATTTTTTGTTTTTTAAATTAGTGGGTAATGGTCATTATTAGAATTGGATCTGGATAATGAATACGATGTTGGCCTTAATTTTCATTTAAATGGTCTTCAAAAGGTCTTATAAAAGTCTTTAATTTGGGATAGTCAAACCTGGGGATAGCCTGCATGAACTTCCTGATCAAAACTGACGGCCCCACCTCTTCATACTGGAATTTCACCGTAACAAGCAACAGATATTAAAGGTCCTACACTATATTACGCAAATTTGACTCTTGTGAGTTTTAATCAATGTTATAATGTTGTTAAAACCAGACCTGGAGTTGTGTTTTGTTTCTTTCACACATAAAATAACCTTTTCTCTGCATCTTCTACATCTTCTACATCTTCAAAGCTCAAAACACTTTTTTACCTTTGCTTCATTCGAGACTGACAGTTACATTTAGAGATTGGCAACTACATTTCCTCATTTCCTGATGAGGAAGCGACATTGTAACACAGATCAGAAAAAATAACAGTATAATAAAACAACACAGGCCCTTCAAAGGAGACATTATGTTTTTGTTCAGATATGAAGTATTAAACCAGGCATGTGGCCCGTGAGCCAAATGCGGCCCTCAGACAAATTTTTCTTGGCCCTCAGGCTTGCAGGTGAATTGGTCCAAATTACATAGCATCAATTAGAAATGAACGTTTTACTGCAACTTCTTTGAAAATCTACTTTGATAAGGCTAATATTTAATATTTAGTGTGTGATTTTAAGGATCTTAAAATATAAAGTCTGATGGCTCATTCTAATGTGTTAAACATGCACATATTTCAATTATTTGCTGTATTGAGCACCAGTCTATGGCCCTCGATCAGCCCTCTGCTTCTTCTGTATTTAGATATGTGGCCCTTGATGAAAAAAGTTTGGACATCCCTGTATTAAACTATAACCTATGTAGATCAGGATTTGGTATTTTGTTAATCATAAACGGCAAAATTGATCTAGAATTGATTAATAACAGAAGCTGCTTCATGAACTTTTTGTTCAAAACTGACGGGCCCCACCTCTTCATATTTGAAATTTCACCATAACAAGCAACAGATATTAAAGATCCTAGATTATGCAAAATTGAACCATTTTATAATGCTGTAACGTGCTCAAAAACAGACCTGGAGGAGTGTTTTCTTTCATTCAGACACACAAATACTTTATTTCCCCTTGTGATGTCATGAATCTATGTTGAAGTTGAATGGCGAACGAAGCTTTCACCTGACAGATACCATTTTTTAAAACTCTTTCTGGCGAGTAAAATAATGAAACTAAAGTCAACTTGTCGACTTGCATGACTGGCGCAAATTCGACTCTGACTCAAACTGGGGAATGACATGAACCACTTCAAAATTTGTCTATTTTTACCATAGAATAATGCATTTGGCAGTTTGTACCACTTTAAAAGAACAATGATCTGTTTTTATGGTTGTTTTTAATCTGGCAGGCCCACTTTGTTACCTTTTGATATGTTCTTTGCGTTTCCAGACCTGCTGTTCGGTGTCCCAGGAAAGTACACAGGAGTCAGCCACTACAACAAGAGGAGAGTGGTCACTTACACCATCACGGTCGTGCTGTCCAGATATGACGCAAGGTTAGTAATGCTCCCAAGTCATCTCTGCTCAGAAATATTAAAGGTCCTATATTGCACAAATGGATGTCATTTCCTGGAAATTTTCAAGTGAACAGCCACCTTTGATCAGTAGAGATTGTCATTTCCAGAACTGAAATTATCCAAATGATTCTAGTGAAGGTGTGTGGAATTTAAAAACACAGTGGAGCACTTCCTATATTACCACATGACCTAACAAGATGGAGTGTTTTCAGTTGGCAATTGCTGTCACGCTGTCAATCAAACGTGTTACTAGCTGGATCAACCTCTGAGAAAGACAGCACCTGATTAGTCTGTTTATTAAAGTTCATATATTGATTTACAGACAAAATAGCAAAATAAAAAACACCAGGGTCATGTAGTACGGGTTAATATGAACATTATAAGACCAAAATGACGAAAGTAGAGTATTTTCATTTTCAATCGTAATTGAGCCAGAGTCCAGACTATTGAGCGCACCTGAATATAAGACGTATCAACAAAATTTTAAAAGAAAAAAAATTTTTTACATATATAGGCTGCATGTGTCTATAAGCCCCAGGTGTTTTCACGTTTTCAAGTTGGGGCCGTCTGATTTTTATCGCCTCTGAAAGCTTTTGCCGTCGCCAACGTCTCACTATCGACTCACTGATGCCGAGCTCACGTGCAGCAGCTCGATTTCCTTCTTCGGCAGCCACATCAATCGGGTTTAACTTAAAAGCTGCAGCATCTACATTTCTTCGTGTGTTTCCCATGACGAGGGTTTGTGTATGAAGAGCAAAATAACTGTTCAAAACACAATCAAACTGCATCTTCTTCACTGCATCATCTCTTCCACCTGTCTGTCTCTCGCTCTTGCACCCCCGTCATCTCGCGCTCTACTGCTCATGTCTCCTGCAGAAAGAGCCTGTGTCCTGTCTGGTATCATGTCAGTGTCTTGTAGGATTTCAGCAGATTTCAGGCTCTCCTGGGGGTGGGCATAGGTGTATGGATCAGGTTTGAGTGGATGTCCGGCTAAGTTTGAGACATTTCTTCTCATCATTTCCACACTCTCCTACATTAACAGGGCAGCCGCAGGGTTTTAAAAAGGTCTTAAATTTTATGTTCCTAAATTAAGGCCTTAAAAAGTATTAAATTATGTTGCTCAAGTCTTATTTTTTTCACAAAGGTCTTAAATTTCATTAGCCTTTTTTTTTTTTTTTTTTTTTTTTTTTTTTTTGGACACTCAACCGGGCTGCAGTGCAATGTTAAACAGATAAAAAAAACAAAAAACAAACATGAAATCTTGTAACGTGAATGAACGTCTAATTTGAAGTTTGCACAAACAATACTTTACTTCTGCAGGCGCCAGAAACCAGAGTCAGTAGAGTGGAGGAAGACGGTGGATCATGGGGAAGTGTCGGTTTAATCCACAGAGGCTCTTAGATTCTAGATTTAGTCGGTGTTTGGTCATTATTAGAACTGGATCTGGTGTTTTTTGCCCACATAATGGGTGCGGTGTTGGTCTTAGTTTTCATTTAAGTGCTCTTTAAAGGTCTTTAAAAATCTTACATTTTTGGGCAGTCAAACCTGTGATTTAACACATTCACACTCCCTCACTAATGTTAATATAGCATCATAACTTATTTTATTGCATGGAGATAAACTGTTTTAGTGCTGACAACATCAGTAGCTTGTGTTGCAACTTCATGTTAACTGCTCAGACGGCAGCGCTTTCTGCACTCAGGCTGCGTGCACATCTGCTGTGTTCATAAACAAATAATCCGTCCATATATTTGCCGCATTGTTGTTTAAGCTGCAGGGTTCAAAGTGTGAGAAAAAAGTAGTAGTTTGTACCGTAATGTCCAGACTATAATCTATGATGTGAGTGAGTGAGTGGTTGCTTGATATAAAGCTGTGAGTGCATTGAAGATGGAAAAGTGCAACATATAAAAATGTGACCAACTGTAACCCTTTGTCCCCAGTTTCATGAACAGCCTGCGCTCCCGCCTGAAGCAGCTGTACCCGTCGGCCAACTGCAGCCTGCGTGACGATCACATGGTCCACGTGCACTTCAAAGAGGAGATAGGCGTCGCCGAGCTCATACCACTGGTCACCACGTACATCATCCTGTTCGCATACATCTACTTCTCCACACGTGAGTCCACCTCTCGCCACGCTTCTCTCTGGAGTTCAGTTGATGCTTTACAGTGATATCACACTGGGGGTGTTCTACATGTATGTTTATTGGCGGACTGTTCAGCAATTACTATGGAGATACAGTGCAGACATTAGCAATACATGCATCATGAATTTCGGACTTCCGGTCATTGCACAATTCATACTGGGAAGTACTTTCTGAAAAAGTGAGCATCAAACCTCCATGTTTGTTTTCCCAGTGGGATGCTATTGACAAAGCCAGTCTTTTCAAGTCTTTTGAACCATATCACTTTTGTTTCTGGTTCTGATATTGTCATATTTTAGTTTTGGGATTCGGACATTGTAATTGTGTGGTTGTTGGATCCTAACAGCGGAAAACGGCTTGAGAAATGGGCTTCGGACATTTGCGAACTCCATAAATGCAAAAGGGAACCAGATGTGTGTGACTGCAAACCTTCGTTCAAACTGTTTGCCTTCCCAATGGAATTGAAAAATAGTGAAAGGCGAAGGTAACCTTTGACTGCCTAAGAAAATCATCCCGAGTTTGCAGCGAACATTTTGTATGTGAAACGTTCAACCTTGGTTATGAAATTAAAAAGTCAACACCAAAGCGAAAGGCACCAGCTGTTCACCAAGAAACACCTTCCACTGCAAAGAGACCAAGACGTGATGCTGCTGTAAAACCACAAGAACAAGAAAGTGCAGCTCAGTCTGTTTGTCTTCTGTACCTCTCGCTTAACAAACAGGATCTCACTTTGATGGTGCTCCACATACAAAATGGTTGCTGCAAACTTGGGATGATTTTTACCTTTTTGGTCCTTCCTGTGGATCAATCCTGCCCATCGCCTTCACCTTTCACTATTTTTCAATTCCGTTGGGAAGGGAAACAGTTTGAACAGAGGTTTGCAGTCACACACATCTGATTCCCTTTTGCATTTATGGAGTTCTCAAACTTCCAAAGCCCATCAGAAACAAAAGTGATATGGTTCAAAAGACTTAAAAAGATCGGCTTTGTCAATAGACACATCCCACTGGGAAAACAAACATGGCGGATTGGTGCTCACTTTTTCGGAAAATCTTTCTCAGTATGCATTGCGCAATGACCGGAAGTAGAACCCGACCGATATGGATTTTGTTGTGGCCGATATGAAACCGATATAATGGTAGTTGGAGCTGCCGATAGCCGATATAATCACCGATATATTTAGTGATGTAAAAATTCACTGTAAATCTTGAATTATTAAAAAAAAACCTTAGGTTTGGCTCTGGTGGATTTTAAACTGGGTTTATTTAAGCAACATTTATTGTTATTCTGCCTCTTTACATGATTTGTCATAGGACTAAAGCAGGTCTAAGGCAGGTCTAAAGCAGGACTAAACCAGAACTGAACCAGGACTGTGTCGGGACTCGGTCTCTATCTCTCTCCCTCTCTCGACCCCAAGATTAGTCCTGGTGTATTTATTTATGCTGAATATATATATGCATATATTTTTGAAAGTTTTGTTTTTAGTCGCTGCCGCTGTCAAACTACCAAGAGTCTGCACGCGGCGTGAAGAGAAAAAAAGTGAGCGAAAGAGAAAACACGACTCCCAATCCCAATAAGGATCAGGCTCCCGTCGTTCGCTTCAAAGAGCCGACTCTAAGAGCCGCTTCGTACGCGACCGACCCATCACTACAAGCTAGTAAATAAACAATCGCTATTAGCCTTTAGCCGTAAATGCTGCGCGCCGCGGTAATTAATTATATATGCAAGTATCGTCATTCACACGTCTATTCACAGCTCATTTACACATCAATGCAGGTCCAGTATCAAATATACGGCCAATATAATCACTTTACAATAGACCAATAGAAAACAGACTGTTTATGTGCGGAAGCTACAGCAGCTAATTGCTAACATATCAGAACAAACCAAAACTAGCTTCAAAGTCGACACATTTTGAAACACTCACCGCTCACACAGGCTCCTCCTCACATCACAAGTTTGTACTAATAAATGTCCTTTTAATCCAGACACAAACCGATTGTCCGTAAAAAGAAAATAATCTCAGTGTTGAGCACGGCTGCGGGTGTAAACAAACACACGCGACTCTGGGGGTGTGTTCAGGGACAGTACGGACACAGACACAGACAAATGACTCCAGATAAATACTGATGCAGAGCCACATATTTGGACATTTATCTATCTGTAAATTGGATTAAATGAACATAATGTACAGACTCTAAGATTTATAACGAGGTATAACATGCCCACGTGAAATATCGGCCCCTATCAGCAAGCATATCGGCCGATAGCCGATATGGTTCCAGTTGCTAATATCGGCCAACCGAGATATCGGCCGGGCTCTAACCGGAAGTCCAAAATTTGTGATGCATGTATTGCTGTCAAAAAAGTTTTAAGATTCAAGAAGAGCTACAAAATGGTTTTAAACAGCACATTTTCAGGAGCCTGTGATCAGTGCGAGCTTTCATGATCCTGTTTAGGAGTTTGATTTTCAACTCCTAACTGAAAAACTGTTGGCTAATGTTATCTAGCTTTTGACTAATTTTATGCGTGAAATACTTATTTTAGAGGACAAATCAGTTCATCTGTTAGACTTAGACTTAGACAAACTTTAGTGATCCAAAAAGGAAATTATTTGATAGATCACACATCACAATATATTATAATAACAGAGTAAAAAATATGTACAGCAAAATAGCAAGAGATAGGTGTTAAATAAGGCATAATTATATAAATGTAAATGTACAAGTCAAAATAAAATAGAAAACAAGTAAAAAAAATGTAATTGAACTATTGTAGTTCAGCTAAATCAGTCCTTTCTGGTCAGAGTGTATTAAAATAAACCTCATATAAAGCACCACATCCCTAGAAAATGTTGACATAAGCTGCAAAGTATCAATAAAGCACAGAGAAGGCAGTAGCTATTGGACACCCCCTCTTTAATTCTTATGATTATCTAATATGACTTGACATTTAAAGGTCTTGTATTACGCAAAACTTGACTTGTGAGCTCTAAGCCATGTTAGAATGTTGCTACCTCCTCAAAAACAGACCTGGAGTTGTGTTTTGTTTCATTCACATATGTTTGGGTTACCCTGTATTATTATTTTCTCTACATTCCTAAACTCTAAATGCTCAGTTCCACCTTGTGATGTCACGTTGTTATAGTTTTCAAATGAACTGCTCCTTTTACTTTTAGTTCAGTAGAGACTGACCATTCCAGGGCTGAAAGTATCCAAATGATTCTAGCAGATTAGGCTCTTTTCCATGTCCCAAGGTTCAGGAGAAAACAGAGGAGATCGTGCTTTTGCAGTGGCTGTTCTGAGGCTGTGGAATCTGCTCCCTCTGCACATCAGGCTGATCAATTCACTGCCTGTTTTGAAGTCCCTCTTAAAGACTCACTTTTTCTCCTTGGCTTTTAACTTTTGAGGATCAATATTTACCTGTCACTGTATTTGTCGCTGTTTGTTGTATCCTATCTAATTTATGTACAGCGCTTTCGGCGACTGTGTTGTTTTTAAAGTGCTCTAGAAATTGAGTTGAGTTGAGTAGTAAAGGTGTGCAGAGTTTAAATACACAGTGGAGCACTTCCTTACCACATGATATCACAAGGTAGAATAGAGTGTTTTCTGTCTAAATATGCAGGGTTAGTGTGTTAAACATGTGTGAATGAAACAAAACACAACTCCAGGTCTGCTTGTGATGAGGAAATTGCATTATAACATACCGTATTTTCTCGACTAAGTGGCTCCAGAGTATAAGTCGGACCAGCCAAAAATGCGCAATGAAGAAGAAAAAACATATATAAGTCGCACTGGACTGTAAGTCGCACTTTTTGGGGAAATGTATTTTGTAAAATCAGAGACCAGGAACCGACATTTCATCGTGAAAGGCAACTTCTAGTAACAACAACAGAATAGAGAACAACAGACTGAATAGGCGTTAATATGTCAACATAACATATTAACAGTTATTCAGATAATTATAGCATAAACAATATAACATAAGTTTACCGAACTCACGGTCTCACTCCAAATCACTAAATCTATTGAATTCTTTTTCCTCGGTGTCACTTCTGCACGACCTCCGGAGATAAACCATAGATCCATGATGTAAACAGAGCACCGCTTCCTCTTCTGTGTAGCTGTCGTCAGACTCAGCATCAGTTCCAGTTAGAATTATTCCGGCCTTTCTGAATCCCGACAGGATGGTTTCAATTGTCATTGAAATTCAGGCTTTGTCGATTCATCTGGTGACTTCCAGGAAACTTGCACCCACCCGGTTACCGTGATGCTGTGGTCTCCATCCACTTTCCACCAGCCAATCACAAGTTTCTCGCTCACTCCAAACTTTCTTTCTGCTGCTCGATTACCGTTTTTGGCTGCATGTTTCACTGTTTACAGTGGCTCTTTCTACAGGAGACAGGCGCAGTAGAGCGAAGTGACAATGGTACAGGAGTAATAGTAGTACTAGATACTGACACACAAGCCTAGAGCGCCCTCTCCCAGCTGTCAGTCTGAAAATTTTAACGTATAAGTTGCAGGAAACACCCAAACCTTGAAAAAAGTGACTTATAATCCGAAAAATACGGTAGATCAGAAAATAGTGTAATATGGGCCCTTTAAAAGTAGCGTAGTTGCAATTCTGTTTAACTTTCCTAAATATTGTTCTAAATATTATACCATGAGATGAGGGTAAAAGCTTTGACATTTGT
The DNA here is from genome assembly GCF_026225935.1 of Boleophthalmus pectinirostris. Classification (NCBI taxonomy): domain Eukaryota; kingdom Metazoa; phylum Chordata; class Actinopteri; order Gobiiformes; family Gobiidae; genus Boleophthalmus; species Boleophthalmus pectinirostris. The sequence continues at coordinate 4,104,056 of NW_026571447.1, read as the reverse complement.
TTTGTCTCATGTGTTTTCCTGCAGGTAAGATTGACATGGTGAAGTCTAAGTGGGGTCTGGCCCTGGCTGCTGTGGTGACGGTGCTCAGCTCTCTGCTCATGTCCGTGGGGCTCTGCACGCTGTTTGGACTCACCCCAACGCTCAACGGAGGGTACGCCATCTTTATCATCTCCTTTCAGGCCATGTCTCGCTTCCTTCTCTTTGATTCCTCTCCTCGATTTATGCAGGAAGGACACACAGGGAGGAGAGAGGATCTAAACTCCTCACTGAAACCAATAAAGTTTTATTCTTTTATCTGATTTCTGCCTAATGAAGCCTCCCTCAGGTTTACTCCTTCCTTTTGTGGTTTTCTTCACTTTATATGACACATTTGATTGACAGCTGAAAAATGAAGGGTCGAGGAGAGGAATCAAGGAGAAGGAAGCGAGGAAAGAGAAATGAGACGCGGCCACAGTGTTGAATAATATACTCCATTTTGTTACGTAAAGGTGCACTGCGTAACTTTTTTCCGCTCACTACTTGTCTCCATGGAGATGTTATTGCTTTGCCTGGAGTGTGCCACAATATGGTATTAGACAGGTCAGATCTATGGAGTGGTGACCTCATGCACTCACAGTAAGAATGCATGTATTTCAAGGTATTTTTGAGCTATAAAAACAACTTCAATTGACTGAACACAACATGAATACATTTAATGCCATACTGTAGAATATTCCAGATGGGCATTCGATATAATTTTATTAATCGATCTTTGGGAGAATTAACGATCGATTTTCAATTAATCATTAACGTTTTTATATTAAAATGATCATCATTATTATTACTAATCTGCATAAATAAACTCAACTTTACAACAGATAAACCATAACCACTATAGAGACCGTTTGACATTATAATGTTTAATGCAGCTTTGCACAAGTCTCATGTTTCAATATATCCAAACTTTGACGCTTTGGAGATAATATTGCTTTACATGAAATATTCCAGAGTATGGCTTTAAATGTTGTGTCGTAGTACATGAGACAGGGCTTTTTTACAGTCTTGGTCTCATCTCGGACTCTAGCACATTTGGATCATATTTCACTAAGGCCCGTAAATGTGCAGAGGTGGCTAAGTATCACTGCAAAATCAGTAAAATAAGGTAACTGTAAATGTTATGAACTTGAAAAAACCCACTTGATTCACTTTGAAGTTGTTGTAAAGTGCCAGTGGAAGCGGGATTAAAGAAGAGGTTCTTAAACTGTAGGTGAGGGTCCAAAAAGGGGGCACTGAGTGTTTAAGCGCAGCACAATTAGTTTGACTTATATTAAGTCTAAACATTAACATTAATCAGATCAAATGGAGATAGATTTAGATAGATCGCATGGCTAATTTGCATAAACTAAGCAGAGAAAAAAAAAAAAACAGCTCTTGTGCGCTGATGTGGTTCAGCTTCTGTCGGACTAAAGGACACGACTCAGTGGAATATGAGTGTTCTCTCTGTGACAGAGGGATGTTGATGATGATGATGGTGGTGAGTGTGTTCTGTGTGTGTGTCGCGTTGGAGATGGTTCATGTTTTCAGAGATCAGACGTGTGCAGGTTTAGCACAGTTCTTTATGTTGCAGTAACCAGGAAACTACGTATACATGCACCATGACGTTATCGGGACACTGATGTGCATGTAAACGCACTCACTGAGTGGTACTGTGATCTCTAAGGAGGTGCCAGAGCCAAAATGTGGGACTGTGAGGCTGCAACTCCAGTGTTTATGCTGTCAGACGCAGCTTCGTATCTTCGCACAGAAATGAATGTAATTGACGACATTCTTAATGATCAGTTATCAATTAGTCTACTAATCATGCCCATCCCTATTCCAAACAAAGCAATAACATCATCACAGGGACAAGCAGGTGGCAGACCCTCCTCCCTGAAAGTTACACAGTGCACCTTTAAAGTAAAAGTACAGATACAGGGGCAAAATATTACTAAAGTAAAGGTATCACATAAAAAAATCTATTTGAGTAAAATTACTGACATACCTGTTTAAAAATGCACTTTAAGAGTAAAACAAAAATGTATTTTGTAGAGATTTTTTTGAACAATTAAAGCATGAAAAGTAGTGATTTTGATAAAGACTTTAGCTGATATTAAGTCAATTGATTTCTTACATTTTCTTTGTGTTTTTCTTTGTGTTTTTGTGGGGTTTTTTTCAAAGTTGGAACTCAAATGAAATGTGCTAAAATAAACCCCTGCACCATAAAGAAAAGTACTTTTTACTTTTCAGTCCAGATCTAAAATAAAGTACAGATATCTGCTCCCAACATAGTGAAGTAAAAGTAAAAGTATCCACTGTAAAATGCACTTAAGTAAAGTACAGACACCTATAAATTGCACTCACTTATTGTACTTTTGTACTTCGTTACCTTCCACCACTGCTCCTTCCAGTGACATGGGAGGTATTCCAAGAAGCGAGCTAAAGCCAAATTTTGGTTTAGTTGTCATAACAAGCACCTGTGTAGAAACCTGATCAGGACTACGCTAACTGCCTTTTATTATTTTAGCTTTGTCTCCAAGAACATAAAAAAACAAAACAAAACAAAACTCTGTAATCACAAGTTTCAGTATGTGCACTCCTCTATCAGTGTTTAAGTCTCTGTCTGAATACACTTTAAAGATCCTATATTACAAAAAGAATGACTCTTTTGAGATTAAAGTTGTGTTATAGTGTTGTTATCTCCTCAAAAACTTACCTGGAGGAGTTGTGTTTTATTTCATTCACACATGCATTAATGGTCTATCTACATTTTGTGGAGTAGATGATGAGGTCTTCAGGCTGAAAGATGAACAAGAGACACGAGGAGGGAGGGTTAGAGAACGTGGAAGACTGTTGATGGGACATACTTGTATAAATAGGGCTTCTGGGTAATCGGAGCTGAGCTGTGATTCTGTGAAGAGGAGCAGGAGCGGGGGAGGCTGAGGTGTGGTTTCCTGCTCCTGAATCTCATATTAACTCCATAAATGTCTTGAGTTGGGTGTCACTTAGGTCACGATAATTATTATATCGGCTTAACGTGCAATATATAAAAGCTGAAACTATATATTTTGGAGCTCAGTGTTTATCGTGTGTACAGTTTCTTAGTAAACTGGGTTATTTTTGTTGTGATATGATAAGATTTGATCTGTAAAAGGTTGAGTGTGACCTCTATGGATAAATATTGGTTCATTCTATTATTATTTGTGTCAGCTCATGGCTCTTGATGATACTGTCTGTTTAAAAATGGTTCACTGGTATTATCTCGCATTATTGTTATTCTGTCAGTATCACAGAATATCTAGCAGCTATATTGTGCTTAAAAATGTGATGTGATGACAGGCCTGGTGACAGATGAGACTTTAGATGAACACTCAGTGCTCCTACACAGTGGAGACGGTGCTCTCATCAAAAAAGCTCAGATAATACTGAAGCCTATAGTTGTTTCATTAATAATGCATTAGTCCAAGTTATTTTGTTGCAGCGTTATAGTTTGGTTGCTTGTTTAGAGGAAGGAAAATCGTTTATGCAACACATTTGACATTTTCACTGTTTTGATGATTAAAATGTTTGTGTTTCATATGAACTTTGCACAAGAAGTGGTTTAACAAAGACTTTTAGTATCACAGCCAAGATTTAACCTTTATTTTTATTTTTTAACCGTATTGAATTGATTTGAAATACTGTATTTTTCGGACTATAAGTCGCACTTTTTTCATGGTTTGAGTTAAGGATGAAATTTCTAACGAAATTTGATGATTAACGTTTTTATATTAAAATGATCATCATTATTATTACTATCTGCACTACTAATCTGCATAAATAAATTCAACTTTACGACATATAAACTGTAACCACTCTACACTGTGACCCAAATTATTATGCAAGTCAGTTTTTTTTTTATAATTTCTTGATTCAGATATGTTCCACTAACGAAAAAGTGGTATTATTTCATGCCTGATAGGGCAGTTGATTAACCAAAAGCATAAAATATTTGAAGCATTTACATATTGAGTAAAAATTTGTTAAAATTTGAATATGCTGTGAACCAAATTATTATGCAGGCATATATAAAGGGGAGTATTCTGTGTTCTATGACCATAAGCACTAAAGATGGGAAAGAAGAAGGACCTCAGTAGTAAGGAGAAGGCTTCTATTGTGAAATTTTTGGGAGAGGGGCGACCAACGATTGAAATGGCAAGATTATTGGACCGAGACCATAGGACAATCAAGGCCTTTGTTTCCAATGGTGAAAAAACAAGAAAAAAACATGAGGAGGCTCCAAGGAGGAAGCTAACAGCTTGAGATTTGTCAGCTTTAAAGAGAGAAAATTATCAAAATAGCCTTTGAGTTCCAGTGCAAGCATCTTTTCTGCTGTTGGTCTAGGCCACACCCCAAAGAGCTCAAGGAATAGTGTTCTGAAAACACTTGGTAAGGTCCAAAAAGTGAAAACAAGGCCTCCACTTAATCAAAAACATAAGGACAAAAGACTGGCATGGTGTAAGAAGTATATGAAATTGGATTTTGGGCAAGTTATCTGGACTGATGAGATGCGTGCCACCTTTGATGGTCCGGACGGTTGGGCTAAAGGTTGGATAGCTGAAGGTACCGGTGCTCCACCCAGGTTGAGGCGTCAGCAAGGTGGTGGAGGTGTTATGATATGGGCGGGCATCATAAAAAATGAACTCATTGGCCCTTTCCGGGTTGCAGAAGGAGTGAAAATGGATTCGGCAAATTACTGCAAATTCCTAGGCTGCGCAGCTCAAGAAAATGATGTTCATGCATGATAATGCTCCAAGTCATGCATCCAAGTTTACTGCTGAATGGCTGGCATCAAAGGGCTACTTACAGGACAAGATAATGGACTGGCCAGCATCCTCACCCGATTTAAACTGCATAGAAAATCTGTGGTCGATCCTGAAAAGAAGGGTTTTTGAAAATGGAAAACAGTTCTCATCAAAGGATAAGTTGTGGGAAGCTATTGTAAAGGCTGCAAAAAACATTAAACCTGCTGAAATTGAAAACGTGACATCTTCAATGGACAGCAGGCTCCTTACTCTGATGCAGAAAAAAAGGTGGCTACATCTCCAAGTAAAGAATCATCCAGATATGCTTATTATTTGACAATTTGTGCTCAGGATAGTCTGATGTGGTTCAACTTCTGGCGGATTAAAATAAGACACGACTCAGTGGAATACAGGTTAGTGTGACCAGATTTTCGTTTGTCAAAACCAGGACACCGTACGGTGGGGACTCGTCATCGACATTGAGCGACTCTCACCTGGAAAAACTTTTCCCACTGGACACAGAAACATATGTGCTGCTTTGTACAATGTGCACATGGACTCACACTTGTCCCGAACGCAACTGAAAGCGTGGAATTTCTTGTACAAGTCATCGTTGCACATCGTTCGCATTTGCACTTCAGTACGTTGCAGACTGACCGACTGTTTGTGTCTCTTTCTGAGTGCAGAGAGACACATGTACGGACCCCCGTTTGGTCACAGCAACCTACATTCGGTTTGTCGATTAAAATGAACGTAATCGATGAAATTCTTAATGATCAATTATCGATTAATCGACTAATCATGCCGATCCCTAGTTTGGGTGTTTCCTGCGACTTATATTTCGGTGCGACTTATATATAAAAATTTTCAGACTGACAGCCTCTAGAGCACAGGTGTCAAACATAAGGCCCGGGGGCCAGATCCGGCCCTCCAAGACTTTTAATGTGGCCCTTGGGTGATTTTCTACTAAAATATTTTAATTATATTTTTCTATTAAAATATTGGTAATTTTCTGCGCCGCTTAGCATAGCAGCATCTCCAGAGCCTTTGTACGTGGCCCCTCCCCAGAGCAGCACAAATGAAGACTTGTCTCTTTCCAAACGCTCTTAAAGGACGATCGTTTTGACTGTTGACCGTGACACCCTCATCAGAAAAATGTCCAACATGAGAAAAGTGGAGCCGAGTGCAAGATTTTCCAAGAAAAATTGACTTATTCCTGTTTGCAAACAAGTTCATGTTAAAACTTTGTGTTGAAATTGAATTTTTCCTAAAGTTTCAGGTTGTTCATAATATTATAAACTTATAATAAGAAAGAGTTCATCAATTAAAAAAGATTTCTGTAATAGATTTGTATTTCTCTGCACAAATATTTGAACTTATTGTTATTTTTGGGGTTTATATGACATGAGTTTTCTGATCCGGCCCCTTTGGGATCAAAGTAGGTTGGATACGACCCCCGGACCAAAATGAGTTAGACACCCCTGCTCTAGAGGGTCTAGGCTCGTGTGTCAGTATCTAGTACTACTATTACTCCTGTCTCACTGTCACTTTGCACTCTACTGCCCATGTGTCCTGTTGAAATATCTGCCGTTTCGCTGCAAATAGTGAAATATTCAGCTGAAAACGGTAATCGAGCGGCAGAAAGAAAGTTTGGAGTGAGAGAGAAACTTAATTGACTAGCAGAAAGCGGGGATGGAGAACACAGCTTCACAGCAACCGAGCGGGTGCAACATGTAACTTTCCTGGAAGTCACTGGATGAATCGACAAAAGCCTGAACTTCAATGACAATCGAAACCATCCTGTCGGGATTCAGAAAGGCCGGAATAATTCTAACTGGAACTGATGCTGAGTCTGACGACAGCTACACAGAAGAGGAAGTGGCGCTCTGTTTACATCATGGATCTATGGTTTATCTTCAGACGTCGCGCAGAAGTGACACCGAGGATGAAGAATTCAAAAGATTTAGTGATTTGGAGTGAGATTGTAAACTTGTATTGTTTAATGCTATAATTATCTGAATAACTGTTAATATTAATAACTGTTTAGTCTGTTGTTCTCTATTCTGTTGTTATTATTGTAATTTGCCTTTCAAGATGAAATGTCAGTTTCTGGTCTTTGATTTTACAAAATACAGAAAGTGCGACTTATAGATGTTTTTTTTTTCTTCTTTATTGCGCGTTTTTGACTGGTGCGACTTATACTCCGGACCAACTTATAGTCCGGAAAATATGGTATATTGTTTCAAACTGAAAGTGCTCTGTATTGAGATGTGTCGTATTGTCACGTGTATCGAGGTATGTATCGTATCAGCAAATTTTTAATCATACCCAGCCCTAGGTAAGATACTATTATACTCCCTCCACCCACCACCAACACTCACTCTCACATCACTTTCTTATTAGGCAATGTGGCTAAGAAAACAAGATTTCTTAGGCAACTTTTCTTAGGCAACAACTTGTTGCCACTGTTGCCCAATATGGCACCTGATATTCCCAGTGGTCTCCCATCCAAATACTGAGCAGGCCCAGCACTGCTTAGCTTCTGAAATCTGACGGCATCAGGCTTTGACAAGGAAGTTTGGCCAGTAAAATGATCTTGCACATGTGGCTGTTGTGATGTCTGCTAACATGAGCCCTTTAAGTTACTTTTTTTCCTTAAACATTGCTCAATGTAATGTGAATGATATGTTTTTATTTCGAGTTTATGCCAAGGGAGAAAAACTAATCCTGTGCATTCTACATAAACAACAGAAAAGTGCATTTCTCTAAAAGAAGTGAGAAGAAAACTTGTGTTAAAGGGCCAAATACTTAAATATTTTCTGATCTATTTTATTATGATCGTTCCTCATCAAAAACCTGGAAATACCTGGAGATATGTTGTTTTTTGTGCAGCAGGAGCTCACTTGGTTAAAGCATTTGTCCACTGATCCGAAGGTTGACGGTACGATTCTAGCTCCCACAGATAAATGCTGTCGTTGTGTCCTTGGGCAAGACACTTAACCCACCTCACTCCTAGTTTCTGTATGAATGTGTGTGTGTGAATGGTGAGTAGTTCCTTGTTGTAAAGCGCTTTGAGTGCCTTGAAGGTGGAAAAGCACTATGTATTTACAAATAAGAAATTAAAAATGACCATTTATTCACAAATGTTCTTCTCTCAATCAGAAAGCACTTTGTTCCACCTTATTACAGGAAGTGCTCCACTAGGTTTTTAAACTCCATTACACCTTCACTTAAATCATTTGGATTATTTCAGCTCTCGAATCACCAATCTCTACTGAACAAAAGCTAAAAGGTAACTCTTAACTAGGGATGTTGAACTTAACTTGGGATGAAGTTGACTAATCGATAATTGATCGTTAAGAATTTCGTTGATTACGTACATTTCTAATCGACAAACCGAATGTAGGTTTTTGTGCATAAATATGAAGCTGCGTTTGACAGCGCAAACACTGGAGTTGTGGCCTCAGTCCCACGTTTGGGCTCTGGCACCTCCTTGGAGACATTGTACCACTCAGTGAGTGTGTTTACATGCACATCAGTGTCCTGGTTTCTTCATGGTGCATGTATACACTGCAACCCGGTTACTACAACATAAAGAGCTGCGCTAAACCTGCACGTGTACGATCTTTGAAAACATCTCAACACACAGAACTGACTCACCTTCTGCATTAACATCCCTTTGTCTCACAAAGAACACCTATATTCTACTGAGTCATGTCCTTTAGTCTGACAAAAGCTGAACCACATCGGCACGAGAGCGTTTTTTTTTTTTTTCTTCACTTAGTTTATGCATATTAGCCATGCAGTTTTATTACGTTTCTACTTGCACAAAGCTGCATTAAACACATTATAATGTCAAACAGGCTGATGTGGCTCTAGAGTGCTTATGGTTTATATGTTGTAAAGTTAAGTTTATTTATGCAAATTAGTAATAATAATGATTAGGGGTGTGCAAAAATATCGGAATATCGATATATCATATCGTTTAATGTGGTGATATAGTATCGATATCGTGGGCTACCGTATCGATATATCGCCAAGAGTATTTTTGCATGTGCTTTACTAAATTATTTTGTTACAGTGCTGCAGTTTTGTTGCTTGTGGAGTGAAAGGAAACTCATTTATGCCACACATTTGACATTTTCACTGTTTTGAGGATTAAAATGTTTGTGTTTCATATGAATTTTGCACAAGAAGTGGTTTAACAAAGACTTTTAGTATCACAGCCACGATTTAGCCTTTATTTTTTATTGAACTGTATCGAATCGATTTGAAATATATCATATCGAATCGAAAGTGCACTGTATCGAGATATGTATCATATCGTGGCCTGTGTATCGAGGTATGTATCGTATCGGCAACTTCGTAATGATACCCAGCCCTAATAATGATGATACTTATTATATAAAAACATTAATGATTAATCAAAAATCGGTCGTTAATTCTCCCGATCAATCAATTTCATCGAATGCCCATCCCTATTCTTAACTTGAGAAGTACTTCATGACATCTGAAGGTGGAACAGAGCATTTTGAACTTTGGAAATGTAGACAAACTTATAGTAAAGGCTTGTGTGAATGAAACAAAACCCAACTCCAGGTGTGTTTTTGATGAAGGAACATCATCATAACATGGTTTAAAGCTCACATGCGTCCATTTTGCATAATATAGAACCTTGTAACCTCGTCTTTTCATTACATAATCTCAAAATGATGTGGTTGCTTATGTACATTGATCACGAGACTTTACAAATGACTAATTACAAGGCACCTGACCTCAGCCTTTCACACAATCTCTAAACCACAGCTAGATCTTTTGTGTGAGATCCTTACCTAATACCTGCTAATAGTTATGGCTCATTGACTTTCTTTTATCTCCCTGAAAAGAACTAGAAGGTCAGGTTCATACACACACACACACACACACCAAGGCTTTTCATGTCTCCCACACAAGGCCAAAGAGTCAGTGTGTCAGTGTGTACAAAGGGGGAGCCAGGACTCTCAGGGGGTGGAGAGACGGCATTTCAACACACACCCACTCGTCCAATCCCAACGCGGCGCTGAAAATGAGAAGGTACGATGGCGTGAGCGCAGTGCTTTGCTGACCAACCACCTGTCGGGACGTGCCCATGGGCGGGGCTCACGGGGGGCAGAGGGGGCGGGTTGGGTTCTTGGTATTAGACGGGAGTAAAAGGAAGTGACGATAATTGTTACGGAGAAAATACAAATTGGCAGGTGTGGGGCAAGATCACGCAAGGCAAAACTGCAGCAAGATTACGCACAAAAGAGAAAAATTATCTTGTGACAACAAGGGCTTGCTCTTTTGAACATCTATAGTTCCAAAAAGCAGTGCTAGAATTGACAGCAAGTATATTAAAATAAAATAAAATAAATTGAGGCTAGAGCTGCTCGATTATGGAAAAAAAATCATTATAATGATGATTATTCGATAATTGATCATTTACACAAAACTTTCAAATTGAAAATAAATAAAGGCTACAAACATGTACCTTAGAATAGTTTTGCGATGTATAAATCATAAAATAAATAGAATATACTTGGTCATAGAATAAGTCATAGAAAAACATAAATGTATATATAAATGTATGTAACTAAACTATATATCCAGCTGTTCTACAAACTCTGTATATAAAAAAATAAAATAAATATACTTATTTATATAAAAAAAAAAAATCCCAAAATAAACTTTGTTAAGCTTTAACCTGATTATATGAGTTAGGACATCATTTGACACACAAATTGAAATCGCGATTAAAATTCGATTAATTGCACAGCCTTAATTGAGGCCAAAATTATGAACTGAACTGCAGGATTTATACCGCATTTTCCGGGCTAATAGACGCACTCTTAAGCCTCCAACCGCATCAAAAAACGACCGCACAACCCGCAATCCAGAGCGCCCTATACACGAATCCACTCGGGTGTCCCAGCACGACTTCAGTAAACTACAAACCGCACCACCCGCAGAACACACAAACACACACGGAGCAGACAGAGACCGCACGGCGAAAAACACCCACAGACACACTCATCACTCCACACCGACGAGGAACAGAACAGAGGAATGAACCGAAAAAGCGAGTGCAATGTCCCACTCTGAGCCACAACTGAGTCACTGCGAACACGCCGACAATCCGTTGGTCCCAGACAGCACCCTCCCTACACGCCACAACTGAACAAAGCCCAGAGTCACCGTGAACGCCACAAACAAACAAAACCACTCACCCATCACACTGTGGTGTTTCCTTTAAAGTCCAGTGCGGTTTATTTGTGAAGAAAGTTCGAAAATGGACCCTTTAATGACAGTGCCCCTTATAACCCAGAGCGACTAATAGCCTGGAAAATACGGTATATTTATTAATTGGATCTCTCGTCCCATTTTCCATCCCTTTTCCATATAAGTATTGGTTAATATCAAGTATCGGCAGATAGTTAAAAATATTTATCGGTATCTGAACAGAAAAAGCTGGATTGGTTCATCCCCGTCAGTATTATCTAATGAAATGTTGCATAGTTTAGATGTGTACAAACATGTGGTGGGTCTGTGTGTTTATAATAGCGTCTGTGTGCTGAGTGGGGATGACTCAGGTCTTAAAATAAATAAATAAAAGCAGAGTTTCAGTTGAACCTGGCGACACTTTCAAGGGCGGGGTAAATGGGAGGAGGGAGGGGTAAATCGGGGCAGGGTGGATGTTTTTTTTCTCAACTTTCCAAACCAGTCTGCTCAATCACTGTAGCTGCATTCTGTATTTAACAACCTGAAGGATAGTAAATTCCTGACATAATTGCAGTAAGGGCTCTATACCTGGGGTGTTTTAATTTTTTTGTCCATGTATTTGATCAAAATCTGTCCTGTCCCAGTACAGAAATATCATATAAATAGATTTTGAGGTCACTATAAGTCTGCTGTGTATTGTGGTGTCTGTCTGCATCTAATTAACCTTTTTTTATTGTCTGAGAATCAGGAATTGCGGACTGTGTTAGCATGCTAGACGTTGTTTTCAAAATGTATATACTCTTTGTGCTTGTCCTGATTTACGGATCTTGTGCTGTAGTAAAAGCTGTAATAGTTTCAGAGAGTACATTAGCCTAGGGTGATCAGGTGTCCCTATTTACTCGGGACAGTCCCAGTTTTGAGCCTGTGTCCCCTGTCCCAGCAGATTTATCCAAAACCGCTTATTTGTCTCAGTTTTATACAAGAAATGTCCCAGGTGTCCCTATTTTTGATCAGTTGTAATTTGCTTTAGGTAAAATACAGAAAAGCTGCTTAAAAATGACCAAAACACAAAGAAAATGTGACTATACAGACACATGTTAGTCATGAATGGTCTCAGCATAACATAATATTCTTACCAACCACCAAAAAACCAAGGATGTCCCAGTTTTTATTTTGAAATCCTGGTCACTCTAATACCTACTGAGTGAAGCCCAATGAGTTCATGTCATTTGTGTTCCAGTGAGATCTTCCCTTACCTGGTGGTGGTCATTGGGCTGGAGAACGTTCTGGTGCTGACCAAGTCTGTGGTGTCCACTCCAGTCGACCTGGAGGTCAAACTGCGCATAGCCCAAGGTACCTAATGTGTAATGTTTTTATGCAGAGTTTGCATTTTTCTCCCACTAAAAATCTGTATAATCCAGCTAAACTCATCCTGACCAAGACCACTGTCATATCTGGAGATGTGTTACATGTTTATCATTTCTTAAATAATAAGTTAAGGTATCATGCAAACTGCTTCCCCTGTTTGGAAGACGAGCAGTCTATGATTCAGTTGATTAAAATCTGAATTGTCCATTGTCCATTGTCTCCAGGCTTGGGTCACTGGGTTCAGCACTGCAGCAGGTTGTCCCAGCAGCAGTGAGAGATGATTTAATTGCAGAGGACAAATTTCCCTACAGGGCAATAAAGGCTAACCTTAACCTTTTACTTTGAAATAACTTTGTCTAGGAGTTCATTTCACTAGAGGAACTGGCCAAGTCTGGTCCTCAAATACTCATATCTGAGACATATCTTTTTGTTGGTTTAAACAAACAAAATATATATATAAAATGTATAATCCTGTTTTATTGTAAGAGATGCACATTGAGACGGTGCTACCTTCTGTATTCCAGGCCTAAGTAATGAGAGCTGGTCTATCATGAAGAACATGGCCACGGAGCTGTGCATCATTCTCATTGGTTATTTCACTCTGGTGCCCGCCATCCAGGTAAGACTAATCTCCTGTCCTCTCGCTCCACACATCTGGATAGTATCTGTAGTATTCCCATGTATTTGTGTAGTATTATCTGCAGTATTCTTATGTATTTGTGTAGTATTATCTGCAGTATTCCTATGTATTTGTGTAGTATTATCTGCAGTATTCTCATGTATTTGTGTAGTATTATCTGCAGTATTCTCATGTATTTGTGTAGTATTATCTGCAGTATTCTTATGTATTTGTGTAGTATTATCTGCAGTATTCTCATGTATTTGTGTAGTATTATCTGCAGTATTCTCATGTATTTGTGTAGTATTATCTGCAGTATTCTCATGTATTTGTGTAGTATTATCTGCAGTATTCTCATGTATTTGTGTAGTATTATCTGCAGTATTCTCATGTATTTGTGTAGTATTATCTGCAGTATTCTCATGTATTTGTGTAGTATTATCTGCAGTATTCTCATGTATTTGTGTAGTATTATCTGCAGTATTCTCATGTATTTGTGTAGTATTATCTGCAGTATTCTCATGTATTTGTGTAGTATTATCTGCAGTATTCTCATGTATCTGTGTAGTATTATCTGCAGTATTCTCATGTATTTGTGTAGTATTATCTGCAGTATTCTCATGTATTTGTATTGTAGGAGTTCTGCCTGTTTGCTGTGGTGGGGCTGGTGTCAGACTTCTTCCTTCAGATGTTCTTCTTCACCACTGTGCTTTCCATAGATATCCGCCGCATGGAGGTAAGTTTGACCCAGAATTCAAGGGGCGGAGTAGTGTCTGTATAGTATTTTTATACTCTAAGATGTTCATTTCTGGTATAAACATAACAGAGGACCATGAATCTGAAATGTTTATTGCATGAGAGACTTGTTTAACAGCACAAATCAGCTCTTTCTGGTCAGATTGTGTTCAAATAAAGATCAGATTAAAGTCTAACAGAGCCTCAGACAGAGCAGTGCCTTCAGTTAGCATCACTCCTCCAGTGAATGTTGATGAAATCAGCTGTAAAATATTAATATGCAATGTAATGACTAATGATAATTGAGAGGATTTATAGTTTGAGTGTTACATCTGCCTTCCAGCTGGCCGACCTGAATCGTCGTCTCCCGGCTGAAGCAGGGCTGCCTCCTCCCAAACCGGGGCCCCTGCGCGCTCGAGAGGCCCCCCCTCCCTCCAGGCCGTCCCCCCACACCATCACCCTCCAGACCCCCCCTATGCGGAGCTTCCCCCGGCTCCCCAAACGACTGCGCGTGGTCTACTTCTTGGCTCGCACCCGCCTGGCTCAGAGGATCATTATGGTGAGGGAAAAAAATAAACTTTTTTCATCAAGGGCCACATTTGAATTTCCTTTGGGATCAATAAAGTATTTATCCATCTACATCAAAACACAGATGAAGCAGAGGACCAGGACTGGTGATTACAGTACAGTGTTTGCTCAGTATAGTGATTCATGTAAATATGAGTTGTTGTTTTTTTTTTTCATTCTGTCTATGAGCGGGGTCGCCTCTCCACAGATCTGATCTGTAATTTGGTCTGGTTTGGTCTCCATGAAGATAGAAAAGGGTCCGGTCAAGTGGTAACGGAGGGAAACAGGGGCAGATTTTTTACATTCAAATGTCTCTTATTCAGAAACTAGAGGGACTATTGAAATAAGTAAAGTATCAGAATGTAGGAAAGAGTTACACTCCAACAGGGTCAAGTTAAACCTGTGATATTCTTTCAAGTTGTTCACAAAAATTTTAAAACTCATGTTGGTAACGGAGTAACGGAGGGAAAATTGTGCAAGCAAGTAGAAGGTGCATGATTTTACATCATTTGTCAGTTTTTTTCTTCCAAATACTTTAATATTACTTCAAAATGAAAGGAAACTATTTCTATAAAATATGTCAGTCCTTCCAAGCAAATTTTTATCATTTTAAATACTTTTTTTTTTAAATCATGTACCTGCATCAATGAATAACACAAGATATGATGAAATACATCCATTTATTGACATGATTTGCAGGTCTTTGAAAGTTGGGAAATAATTTTTGTTCTGTTCTGTCTGTTTAAAACGTATGTAACTTTAGAACCAAAAATGGTCCAAAAAAGGTAAACAGTTTCATAAACTAGAGTACATATGTATCTGTTGAATACATTTTTATATCAGATGCATTAACTTGAATTTTTGGCCTTGCTTGTTTACTTCTGCTTGACCGGGCCCAAAGGTTTAACATCATATTGTGAAACATTCCAGAAAAGGAATAATTTGACAGACCCTCCACCAGAAAAGTTACACAATGTACCATTATATATGCCCAAAAGAGCTTTATATTGGCTTTATCAAGGTAGATTTCAAAAACAATATTTGCAGTAAAAAGTACTGCTAAAGGTAATTTGGGCCAATTCACTTGGAAGCCTGAAGGCCATGAGAAATTGGTGTGACACCCGGGCCATAGTTTGATAATGCCTGTTTGTAGAGATGGTGTTGTGTTTAAAAAGCATTTAATTGACTTTTTGGCACTTTCTACAATGTTATAACTCTTTCCCTCATCAAAAACATACCTGAAGTGTTTTTTATGTCATCCTTGCATATTTAAGTAATCTAGCGATCTCTCCCGGGCCCTATTCGTGCAATCCTGTACAGTGCTCCGCCCACAAGTCTATATCTCCCATGCTTCCACTGAACAATTCTCTTTTAATATACAATTAATACACTAACTTCTCAAAGTGGAATGCAGGCCAGCTGCACTGTGATAGCGCTGTGAAGTGGGAGCAACTTCTCCTGTAAGTAGATCTCCAGTAAATTGTTTTTGGCAAATATAGGATTTTCAGGATTATCTAAATATGTCGTGTGTTAGCAGCAAATACCCCATAGAAGTGCAATGTGTCTCTGTGCTGTACATGAGGAAGAGAGCCTTGTTGTACAGACATAAATCCAAGGCCCGATTAAAATGCCCAACTTTAATTACAGTATTTTTCAAACTATAAGTTGCTCCAGAGTATAAGTCGCACTAGGCAAAAAATGCATTATGAAGAAGATAAAAACTTATATAAGTGACAACAAACTATAAGTTGCACTTTTGGGGGGAAATTTATTTTATAAAATCAGAACTGACATTTCATGTTGAATGTCAAGTTCTAGTAATAACAACAGAACAGAGAACAGACTGTTAACGTCACATATGAACAGTTCTTCAGATAAACTATAACATAAACAACAGAACAGAACAAGTTTACCAAACTCTCCATCTCACTCCAAATCACTAAATCACTTGAATTCTTCATCTTCGGTGTCACATCTGAGCAACTCTCTGACCTCTGGAGGTAAACAGAGCGCCTCTTCCTCTTCTGTGTCGCTGTCGTCAGACTCACCATCAGTTCCAGTTAGAATTATTCGGGTCTTTCTGAATCCCGACAGGATGGTTTCGGTGTCACTGAAGTCCAGGCTTTGTCCATCCATCCAGTGACTTCAGGAAAGTTTCATGGTGCATCTTCCAAATTTTCTTTCTGCTGCTTGATTACCATTTCGGTTGCAGATTTTGCTACTTGCAGCTTGTAATCTGCAAAATCAGATTTTCTTTTTGGGGGCATTTGTCTTCAGTCTTCTCAGTCGTCTTTATAAGTTTGTTTAAATGTTAAATGTTTAAATGTTCAGTGGTGCAGAAGTAATGGTGCGATCGACTGACATGATACAGACAGGACAGAGGCTCTTTCTGCAGGAGACATGTGCAGTAGAGTGAAGTGACAGTGGTACAGGAGGAACAGGAGCAGCAGATACTCACACACAAGACTAGAGCGCCCTCTCATGGCTGTCATGGTGAAGTTAAGTTGCATTGGAGTATAAGTTGCAGGACCACCCAAACCATGTAAAAAAGTGCAACTTATAGTCTGAAAAATACAGGATATTTTTACAGTGTAATATTTGCAGATCTATAATCGCACTATATGTTTCCAAACAAAACTGAAACAAGCCTATCAAAAACCATAAACTGCCCAGTCATCTTATTGACACAGGATGTTTATTTTGTATTTTCCTGAAAACCTTGAAAATGATGAGGAGTTATGCTACAAGACTAACTATAACTGTCCTGTTGTTTCCGTGCACAGGCTGGAACAGTGATCTGGATCGGCATCCTGGTGTACACCGACCCGGCGGGGCTCAGGACCTACCTGGCAGCGCAGGTGTCTGAGCAGAGTCCTCTGGGTGACGCTGGGGGCGGCGGGCTGCCCCCTCACCTGGGCGTTGCTCCTGTGTTCCGCGGAGCCGACCCGACCAGCACCCTGAGTGTCCACCCGCCTCCAGAACCCACCCCTCTGCCCGAGAACCAGTCCCAGGGGCACCACGCCGCCCCCAGGCTCGCCATCCTCTCTCAAGGCCCCCCTCCCGCCGTGCCTCAGATCACGTGGGGCGCCGAGGACGAGGAGGGCTGGAGGAGGCTGTCCTTCAGGCACTGGCCTTCGCTGTTTGGGTATTACAACATAACTCTGGCAAAGAGGTGAGAGGGAGTTTTACATTTGACATCATATCATATAAACGTCCTGTATTACACTAAATAGACTCTTGTGAGCTTTAAGTCATGTTATAATGTTGTTTCCTCATCACAAACACACTTGGATTTGTGTTTTGTTTCATTCACATATGTTTGAGTAATCCTGCATTCTTAGGCTGTAGTTATGGGATGATTCAATTCAAGTTGGCCACTATGAATAAATATTTGGCTTAATGGTTTAGGCAGCAGTCATTTGAAAAACACTGTGTCTCATGAGGAGCATGTGGTTTATGCTACTGAAATGCAATGTTAGACATAAACCTCACCATCACATCTTTGTATTTTCTGCATTTATTTATTTCGATGACTAAAAGTCTCTGCTCCTCTCCTTCTCAGCAGCAGCCTCTAAATATGTTATAAGACGTAACATGTAGATGTAATAATGTCTACACATGTTATTTACTCAGTGAATTTGAGGCAATAATGTTTTTTTTTTTTTTTTTTTTTAAAGGAATGTAATGGTACAAGTTGCGTGTGTATTACGAGTGCATTTGACTAACATGCAAAAAACAGAAAAGCATTTTTTGAGTATTTAAAAGTTCATATTTTTGTCAAACCTGAGTCTATCAACAAAAAATAAAAAGTGACTGAAAGACGGCACTCACCTCTGTTAGAATACAGCAGCAGTGAGTCTGTAAAGAGCTATTTACTTTCTTCATCTAAGAAAGGGTTCACCTTTTCCTGCCCGTCCCAAAGTGTCAACACAATCCACATGGAGGGACACGTGAGAATCGAACTTAATACAAGATTGAATTGAATCGAAACAAATTTGACCTTTTTTTTGAGAATCATACTACATCACTAAAGCTCAAAATTCTCTTGTGATGTCATGTTGTGGTAGTTTTCAAGTGAACAGCTCCTTTTACCTTTTGTTCAGTTGATATTGGTAATTGCAGTGTTGGAAATGATCCAAATGATTATGTTATTAGGTTCTTTTTACAGACCAAGAGTTTGTTTTTTCATACCTGACAGTTTCGACTGCTCACTAGCCGTCTTCCTCAGAGTGGTCACGTGATGTTGCTGTGATGTGTCCAGTCAGCTGATTTCATTTGATAGATCAGCTAGTGAACAGTCGAAACTGTCAGGTATGAAAAAACAAACTCTTGGACTGTAAAAAGAACTTAATAACATAAAACAAAGGAAGACCAAATGAATCTCATTGGACTATGATCCAAATGATTCTGCTGAAGGTGCATGGAGTTTAAAAACACAGTGGGGCACGTCTTGTGTTACTACATGACATCACAAGGTGGTGTTCTGTTTGAAGGAAGTTTTTGATGAGGGAATAGCATTGTAACATCAGAAAATAGTGTTTTATGGGCACTTTAATGTGAGAAAATGACTCGTGTCTGAGCTCTGACAGGTGCTGTAATGCTCTGTGCTGTAACTCCGTCTCAGGTACATCAGTATCCTGCCTGTGATCCCTGTCACTCTGCACCTGACCCCCCAGGAGGCCATGGACACCCGCCACCCACAGGACACCCGCCACCCCCCTCCGCCCCCCGCCCCACCCAAACCGCCCCAGGACCTGCAGGCCGACATCACGCTATACAAGTCAGTACCAACGCAAACACACTCATTGTCAGTGTGTCTCAGTGTGTCTCACAGTGTGTCTCAGTGTGTCTCACAGTGTGTCTCAGCGTGTGTGTCTCAGCGTGTGTGTGTCTCAGTGTGTGTGTGTCTCAGTGTGTGTGTGTCGTGTGTGTGTCTCAGCGCGTGTGTCTCAGTGTGTGTCTCAGCGTGTGTGTCTCAGCGTGTGTGTCTCAGCGTGTGTGTGTGTCTCAGCGTGTGTGTCTCACTGTGTGTTTGATTTTATATTACCAGTTCAAAGTTTGGTGTTTTGATGACAGTTTACATTGTAGATTCTAGGGATGCACCAACACTATTTTGAGACACTTTTAGCCTAACAGTGAACGTTTTCTAAAGGCCGCCACACACTACAGGAGAATTTGCCCAATTTAGGCTGCAATTTGTTTATTCCTCAGTTCAGGGTAGCGTGACCTGACTTTTTGTCTTTGTTTGCGATTTTGAAGCTGCTGTGCTCCTCGTGTGTGTGGTGTCAGTGTGACTCTGAGCTGCTCTGTCAAATCGTAACCACCAAATACCAGCCAATAAAACAGAGCATCAGGGGCAGACGTATGAAGATAAATATGTTGCAAAATGAGAGAGCGTGTAAACTTGATTTGAGAACTTGTAGAATATAATGTGAGAATGTGTAGAACAAAACTTTGAACTTGTAATTACCTATTTTCATATACATGTGTGTTGAATTTGCAGTCACGGTGAAAAAAAAACACACGAGTGCTTGAAAAAAATGTGTGAACTTGCGGAATTAAATTTTCACTTGTGGAAAATATTTACACACGCGGGAGAAAAATATGAATAAATGTGTCGATTTGATATTTGCATGAACAGAGTGACATCTGCATCTATTATGACAGATACAACCACAATTCAGCGACTGCAACTTCTCAAATGTTTCCCAGCAGGTTCAAATCTGCGCGCCTTGACTTTTGCAACACATTTTGCGATGTGCATGTGGCAAAACTGATTTACACTTGTAGAGAGCTGGGGGGAGGAGGGGGGAGGAGGAGGACCAGTCAGAAAGCGGGAAGATGAAGTATCCGTGTATCTTTCGTTTTTCAAAATAAAACCAAAAATAACAAAACGAAAAAACAGCTATTTTCTTCATGATACAACCTCGGGATATAGCAAAAATAATGAAAAGACTTTATTACTCACCTCTCGTAAAGTGGTAAATGCATTTCATCTGCATTATCCATAGAAATTGTTCTCCGCAAATAATGACATCCAGTCCACAAAACAGCGCTGTGAATCCAGTTTGAGGCGTTCTTTAAAAGTAAAAAGGTGAGAGTAGTTCCTCACGTGTGCCTGTTTACATCCACACAGCGCACAGATCGAGGTGAAGCTGCAGATTAGTGATAGTGACTCTACTTTCTGTGGACTTTATCTCCAATCTTCTGTGCTTTAATAATCATGTATCTGAAGTTTTGCACCACATTTCACAAATAATAACAACACAGTTTTGACTTGCATCTAACCTAGAAGTGCGGAGTCTGATCTTTTGAACACTTAAGAATCTCAGTGCGAGTGGTTTTACTGTGGACAGGAAACAACTGATGCGAGTTGCGCTCACAACTTTATATCCTGTGGTCCGCAGATAATATCCCGCTGCAGTCTTTGCGATCGGAGATTTAAAGTCTCCTAAGATTCTCCTTGTGTGTCGCACTTTTAAAAATCGTTTAAGACTGAAAAATCCTTTAGTGTGTGGCAGCCTTAACTTTTACTATGGCCACACATGGACACACCAAAATGGACATGCTGTACCTCTTTTCAAAGCTCACATCTATCCAGTCCCTAAATGTTTGTTTGTTGATAAATGCTTGTCAGTTCCATAAGTCATAAAGCATTTAAAAGCAAATAATCTCCAGCACCACTTAGCAACATTAATATCCTGTGAACTATAAAAACTACAGATGGGACAAGATGGAACAAATTGCCACAAGATCGTGCACGTATGAGAAAAATTATCTTGTGAATGTTTCCCCCCCTGAATTTTACTTTACCTCAGACAAAAAAAGAGCTGGTGAGTTAAAACAATTTGAGAAGCTGTAATTCCAAAAAGCAGTACTACAATGACTACTAAAGTATGACATAAAATACATGAAAATAGTGAAGTCAAAATTGTGAAATGGATTGCACTACCTATTTATTGCACATGGTCTCAAAATCTTGTCTTGTCTCGTTCTCATGGACCTGATCTCGTGGTGTGTCTCGTCTTGTGAAAAGTGTGTCTCGTCCCACCCCTAATAAAAACCTTTAAGAGTCCTAAATCTTTTTATAGTTCATTTAACAGTCACGTCTAATTAAACATGAGCTTAATGTGCAGTTCTTTATGGTCACTTTTCTGTTATAGTGATTTCTGCAGCACACTGATGAGTCCTGGTACCTGGTATGGGACCGATCCCTGATCCTGTTATCTCTATCAGTGTATCGTTAGTATTTTTGTGGAAAAAATTATGCATCTCTTGATGATAAATAATTAATCAATTTGCGAAGCCTGATGAGTTTTGGAATACAGACAAAGGATATTTCTGATTACAGCAGATATGGACCGAACCTTGGCTTGCCCTGGCCACAGAACAACAGACATTCTTGAGTATCCTCTCTCCAGTCACCTCTTCAAGTCCCTTTTCTCCATCTCCCCCCAGAGTATTTGAGCTCTGAGTATTTATACAGAAGTACAAGTTACATACATATCAAAGCAGAGTGAGTTATGCTAATCAACCTAACTTAGATTTGAGGACAGGTAGTACAACAAATGTTTTCCTGAGGGTGGGGAAGGTTGTGTGTGTGCTGAGCACATGTTAATGACTGGTCTGGCCTCAGGTAGAAATCACATTCATTTACACAAAGACAGATTGAGTGAAATCTTTATAAATTTCTATCACAGTATGTTCTTAGCCAGACTGGTGCCACCTAGTGCGTCTGCTCAATTTTATTTCTCTCCAGCGACTAGGCCAGGAATCAAAATGCAATAGACGGTTTGCAAAAACCCTGGAAGTGCAAGTTCGGGCACCAGCCAATCAGCGAAGAGCCATATATTCAGTATTGTCAACGATTCCCGAGATCGAGGATTTAAAGCCAGAATAAAGACAATGTTTGGTGAATTTTATCAAGGGGAAAGACGTTATTGTCCTCCTTCCTACGGGATTTGGGAAAAGCTTAATATACCATTTAGCCCCGTTAGTGGCGCATTACATCCAACATGACCAAATAGCAGCGATTGGTTAAATGATAAAAGTACCTACCTACCATCGAGCGAACGAATTCTAATGGTGCAAGCTCAGACAGTTTCTACGAAGTGAAACCGGCTGATGAATCAGGCTAGTATATTCTCACTGAAGGCTTCAAAACTGAATGAACACAAGGAGTGCAGTAAAAAAATATGTGAACAAATTTAATATTTTATATTTTTCAAAATATCCTTTACTCTCTACTTTGATCACAGCTTTGAATTCCACTTATGAACCTTGTCAAGGGACAGTGAAAATTTCAGGAGACTTCATCATAAATCTCATTGAGAGAAAGCCACGCATCCTGCTTCGTATATCTGATGTTATACAGGTCCACTGTGCAAAGTCTCACACTGTTTTTTTTTTTTTTTTTAAGTCCAAGAGATGATTAGGTCTTGAAAAACAAACCCTTTACTTTCACATCTGGGGTCAGTTTGAAGTCTGTGCCAAATGTCACTGGACAGATATTGTTTACTGTATCTGATAAGATAAAAGTTCAACCTCACTGTAAATCTTACATAATACATTTCCAGATTTCTTTTTGTCGTATCTTTTCTGTTGCTGGTTTTGAGATTACATCACAACATTCTATAGATCAATAATATTTCATACAGTTGGGGGCAGCTAAAATGTATATTGCTAAAATTCAGATTTTTGTTGTAATACAGTGAGTTCGTGGGTCTAGACACTCATAGAAATGATCAGATCCAAAATTTGTAACTTTGCCATGAAATATCCAATAAGTACAATGTAATCAAAAGGAAAATCTGGTTCCTGCCCCTCATCTGGGAGTATGACAACATCACATTCTACAATCAGAAAGCTACCAATAAACACTTCAGCCTCATTTTCAGAGCCTAGGCCTGGCCAAGTAACACATTTTGAAGTGCAATATTTTGTACCTAAAATGTATCTGATCCCACCCAACTTTATTTGTACAGCACATTTTACCAACACAGAGTCTCCAAAGTGCTGCACAGAGTAGGTAAATATAAATTAGCACATTAAATAAAATGAAGCATAAAATAAATAAGCAAGTCAATAAAAAACAACAGCAAATAGAAATATAGCAAATAAAATCAATAAAAAACAGTCAGAGGACCACACAATTTTCACGTCGTGTTAAAAGCCAGTGAGTAAAAATCTTTAAGACAATAAATGATACTGTCCGGGGGTTTCAGAATCATCTTGTGACTGTTGCTGTAGCCATAAACTATTTAAAACAAAATATTTTATCTTTTGAATGGGACAGGGAGCTGAAAACAATGAATTGAAACTCATTTATACCACTGACAAAATAAGTCTTAAGCAGGATTTTCAGTTTTCAGTTTTTTGGCCAAACCTTCTCAAACAAATATTTCTGTTATTTGGTAATCAGTACAGAATGCAAATGAATATATTTTTTTAAAGGCAACACTGTGTAACTTTCTGGAGCTGGCACGTCCGCTGCATGATTACATGTAAATGGAAAGTTAAATAAAAAGTTCACATATTTAGGAACTTTCCCCACAGAGGTTGGTGTGTTTTACGACATACTGTGGAATATTATAGTGAAAGCAACAACATTTCCATGGAAACACGCAGGAGGAGACACTCACCTAGACTAAATTAGATTCAGGTTTGTTGATATGTTTAATAGACAGAAAATAAAGGTGCTCTGAATGTTTTTGTGTTCGGTGCTTTGTCTCCCCCAGTGTTCAGTCGGTGTACTGCAGGCTGGTTTATCTCAGACACATGCGGAGTTTGGATCACATCAGGGCTCTTCTGACCTTGACAAATCTCACAGTGATAACCCAAACACATGTAGGCCAAGGTGAAAGCGCTGTTAACTACTCTGCCACTGTAACTTTACAACAGCTATTGTTAAAAGATAAGATATAATTAAGCTGAAAAAACAATAGTTTACATTCAGTCAGAATCCTTTACTTATGATTGCAGAGTTGTTGACCTGGTTTATGGTTAATATCTCTGAAATTAGTCGGCCTAAAAACATGAAGGTCAAGAAAGAAAGATGTGCCAATATTCAACCCCAAAGCTTTGATTGTTGTCAGTTGAAAGGACTTTAAAGGCACACTATGTAACTTTTTGTTTGGGGGGTCCGTCACCTGCATGTTTCTATGGATATTTCATTGCCCGGCCTGGAAATTTCTGACTGTGAGCATAATCGCCTCTCCACAGATGTGACCTGTAATCTTTTTTGGTTTGGTCTCCATGAAGATGGAAAGGTGTAATACCATACTGTGAAACATTCTAGACAAAGCAATAAAATCTCCACAGAGAAAAGTTACACAATGCACCTCATCTATATAAATTGAATCTTTATTTTCAGTATTTTCACCAAACCGCTCAGGGACTACACATGTAAATGAACATCCATTTTATAACCTGGCACCAGCATCATCTCTATAACTTTTGTCTTGGTTAATGTGTTGTTGTGCACTGTCCCTGTACAAATAAAATCCCACACCACAAAAAAGGTTTTCCTCAGGTGAGTTACGCCTCTTTGAAAAGCTGTAGTTCCAAAACACAGTGAAATCACATCGACTATAAAAACTGTGAAATGTTTTTTACAATTTATTTATTACAAATTGTGTCAAAGTCTCATCTTGTCTCGTTCTCTTGGACCAAATCTTGTATCTCATGTCATTTTATGGGAATTTTGTATGGAAGATTGTTTGTTCCATTAGATTTAAAATTTTAAATACCTCTGAATTTCTCACTTTGAATTTTTTTTTTTTTTTTACTTTTTACTTTACTTTTACGATATGTCTCAAATTCAAAATAAAAACGTTGCCTTTTAAATATTAAATACTCTGAATTTTGACTTCTAGAATTTGAGGAAAATATTTGTGCTGAATATTTTAAAAATGTTTTGTTTGTTTTTTTATCAGTTTTTTTTTTTTATACAATAAAATATATTATATAAATATAAAATGTACACTTAAAATTTCCACAACTAAAATTCAGAATAAAAATTATTCAAACATGTTTTTTCAGAGTAAAAAAAATTTAAAAGTAAGAAATTCAACAGCATTTAAAATTCTGAATCTGATGAAACAAATTATTTTCCATAATTTTGCCTCATCCCACCCTTAGTACTGGGGCCTAACAAATTTGGGTAATATAATGACATAGACAACAAAAATATAAAATAAAATGCATAACAAATTGTGAACTGGATTTTACAATTTAATTATTACAAATGATGTCAATCTCGTCATGTCTCATTCTCATGGACCCAGTCTCGTATCTCGTCTCATCTCGTTGTGTCTCATCCCACCTCGAATACTGGGGCAAAACATATTTGACTTTATTACATGAGAATACTCGTGTTCAGCCCTGTGATCTGTGTCTCTTGTGTTCAGAGTGGCTGCGTTGGGTTTAGCGGCTGGAGTTCTTCTCGTCCTCCTGCTCTTCTGTCTCTATCGCCTCCTCTGTCCTCGGAACTACGGTCAGAATGGAGTGGCCACCGGGAGGCGCCGCCGAGGGGACCTGCCCTGTGACGACTACGGCTACACCCCTCCTGTCAGCGAGATCTCCCCCCTGCTGCTCCGAGGACACAGCATGGTAAGAAAAGAAACTGTACCATATACTGGCTTAAAGTGGAGCAAAACTTCTAAACTCTGGGCAGTACCTGGTGGACTGAAGGGGACGGTGAGGGACGGGGGAGGAGGGGCGGGTCTGGAGTTATAAGGAATAGTGTGATTGGTCTAATACAGATCTGGGCATTGTCCAGCTCCTGGGTCACATACGGCTCTGTGGTTGACTCTGACCAGCCTGTTTTAGCTCATTTGGAATTACAAAATAAACATGTTTTATAATTGTACCTCATGCATAGACTAAAGCTGCATTGCTTTTATTTTAGAGGTTTTTTTTATGACATTTTTGTATGTTAGCCTCACTTTTTCTTTGCTTAGTCTTGACAAACTCTTACCAGTCTGACCAGCTTGTTTAAACAATGCTATTTACTGCTTTTTATAAAGAAATACAATTCATATTATGCAGAATTGAGTTAAGCATTTTGGCCCTCCACAATATTTTCTGTTTCTAATATGGCCCCATGGAAAAAAATAATTGCCCACCCCTGGTCTAACAGATATCCACACTTCAAACTATGCCCCCTGTAATCAGGGAAGTCATGTGTGATGTCACATAGTACTTGTAATTGCACTGGCCACTGGAGGCAGCAAACATGCACCCTGTTGACCATCTTTGACCAGATACAAATACACCTAACCTGGCTCACTCCAGGCATTGGCATGTGTGTCCCTCTGCTAAAAGAGATCAGAAAACACAGAACTTACTGTCTGAATCTGATTTTTCAGCTTGTTATGCTGTTGTGACGCTTCGACCAATCAAACTTGAGTTAAATCCAGTTCAGAGAAAAGCACAGACATCTCCCTTGTTCACAAACACACAAAGAGCTTCCATCTACTCTGTGATTAGTCCACCGAATTATCCATACAGTGGGTTCATGCCAAGATGGAAAAAACTATTAAAACATCATATTGTGCATATGGTGTTTAGATGCAGAACTGTTGATTTAGTGTTCCACTTCCATAAAATGATCTGTAGTCTGTGTTTGGGAAAAAGTGAAATACATAAAGCATAGTGACTGTGTAGGTTTTCTTAATCGTGCGGTTCTTTGGTGCAGGACATCGAGTGTTTGGCCAGTGATGGGATGCTCTTGGCCAGCTGCTGCCTCGCCGGACAGATCCGAGTTTGGGACGCACAGACTGGAGACTGTTTAACTGTCATCCCCAACAACACGTAAGACTATGTTACTAGTTTCTAAGTATATAAATGCCACAACTGTATGTTTGTATGTCAGAGAGTGGACAGTGTGAACTCTTATCGTTGACTGAATGTGCATTCTGTCAGTTATTTCTGTAAATCGGGGGCTGCAGATGGAAACTAGCTCTTCTGGTGGGACACATCTTTTGAAAGGAGAATGTACAGAGACATGAAGCTCATAAAAACCAGACTAAACCAAAGTATACGTGTTGCTGTACTTGTTAGTATGTTAACAGTTCCTCTGTGGTGCAGACTGCGGCGCAGCAGTAGCAGCAGTGGCTGTTGGGAGCAGCGTGACGGTTGGGACAGCAGCACCACAGGCCCAGAGTCAGACTGTCTGTGCTCCGAGGCCCAGGACCTGTCTGTGGGCGGGGACCTGCCCTCTGACGACGAGGGCTACCCGCTGAGACGCCGCTCCACCCCCGTACGCATCGCCCTCTTCGCCGACCAGCCCGACCTCACCCCGCTCATAGACACTAACTTCAGCTTCCAGCCTTCCACCGCTGCCCCCTCCACCTGCCCCACCACCGGCCTCTCCACCAGCCCCTCCACCCCGCCCACAGGAGGCTTCGACTTCGGGGGCCTGGTGGAGAGGGCGTACCAAGAGCACGAGCCCCCCTCCCCCTCGCCTTACACCAGCCCCTCTTCAGCCTCGTCCTCTCCACCCACCGGAGCGGGCATGCTGATGCAGAGGAGGGCCAGCCTGGGGGAGACCGCAGTGAGCCCTCAAGTCCAGGAGAGGGCAGTGACAGGAGGGGCGCAGGCCGACTGGGACAGCTCTGTTTGGGCCATGGACCTCCGGGGGAACCTGATCGCTGCAGGGAGGAGCAGCGGGAAACTGGAGGTAAAGAGACTGTAGAGCTGTGTCCATTCTACAGTTTAAACACGTCTTCAATTTATGATCTCTGTTATGATGTTGTTTCCTCATCACAAACAGACCTGGAGTTGTGTTTTGTTTCATTCACACATGTTTAACACACTAAGCCTGCAGATTTAGTTCTTCTCTCACAGAAAACACTTTGTTCCACCTTGTGATGTCATGTGGTAGTACAGGAAGTGCTCCACTGTGTTTTTAAACACCTTACACCTTCACTAGAATCATTTGAATAATTTCATCCCTAGAATTGCCAGGTAAAAGGTGGATTGAAAATTTCAGCTTCAGCTTTGAGTTTTGGACATGTAGACAGACTAATAATAATGGGTTATTCAAACATAAGGGTGTGCAAAAATATTGAAATATCGATATATCTTATAATTTAATGTGATGATACAATATCGATATCAATATATCGCCAAGAGTATTTTTTTGGTATATTTTACAAAACTATTTTTTTACAGTTACAGTTTTGTTGCTTGTTTAGGGGAAGGAAACTTGTTTATGCAACACATTCAACATATTCACTGTTTTGATGATTAAAATGTGTTTCATATGAACTTTGCACAGGAAGTGTAGGAAGGACTGTATCAGGATATGTTTCATACCGTGGCCTATGTATCGTATCAGCAACTTCTTGATGCTCGGCCCTACTCAAACTTGTGTGAATGAAACAAAACACAACTCTTTTGTGTAATATAAGACCTTTTAAATCTTAAAGTTAATTAAAACATTCCATACATGTTCATCGATAAACTACAAACAGAGAATTTCCTTGCTGACTGAGTTGTGTTTCCTGGTTCAGTTGTGGGATGCGGTGGAGGGGACTCTGCGCTGTGTCAATGACGATGGCGTCTCTGGGATCACAGCTCTGGCATTTCTCAACAACAGGTTGGAAACAGACCATTGTGCTGCTTGGACTGATTTCAGAGCTAACTTATAAATGTTAAAAGAATTTTTGTTTTGTTTTTTTCAGAATTGTGGCAGCTCGTCTAAATGGGTCTCTAGATTTCTTCACCATTGAAATGAACAAACCTCTGGGGCTCCTGCAGTACAGAGGTAATTTCTAGGTTTTATTCCTAATTTTTACTACTTTCTACATTTTGCATGTACACAGATATATGAAGTAAGATATATGGAATTATGTAGCAAAGGAAAAAAGTTGAATAACTCTTATTTTATGTTCAAATCCTCATAGCCACCCTTTTTCTTTGTCAAAAAAGATTTTGATTTTGACTTTATATATCACATAGTTCCATATGTCTTGCCTCATAAATTTGATGTATTCTATGTGTACATAAAATACAGAAACTAGTAAAAAAAATAAAGAAAAAAACATTGGTCAAATGTTAGGACACATTCTCATTTCTTCTATTTTTTTTCCTCTATCAAAGCTAATTGTGCGTAATATAGGTCCTCTAAACCAGTCCATAAACAGGTGTGTGTGTGTGTTGACAGGTGCCCCGAGCCGTGCCGCTCTGCCCGCCTCGCCCTGTTACAGCAGTGAGGACGTGCTCAGCTGCCAGCTCACCCGCTCGGTGCAGTGTGCCCATCAGAAACCCATCACTGTGCTGAAGGCTGCAGCGGGCAGAGTGGTGACCGGGAGCCAGGACCACACTGTCCGGGTAAGACACTGTTTCACAAGAATAATAATGATGTATGAGAACGTGAAAACAGAGGAATAATATTTACCCTGTGATTATTCAATAAAAATGTATGAGAACATGAATATGGAGGAATAATATTTGCCCTGTGATCATTCTTAAACTGTTTGTTGACAGGTTTATCGACTGGAAGACTCTTGTTGTCTCTTCACTCTCCAGGGGCACTCTGGAGGAATCACAGCTATTTATATTGACCAAGTAAGAAACAACAGTTAGAAGTAAACACTACTAGTCACGTTTGGACACACCATCTCATTCAATGATTTTTTTTTTTCCCCTTATTTTTACTACTTACATACAGAAGACATCACATATATGAAGCAAGATATATGGGCTTGTGTTGCAAAGGGAAAAAGTTAAAGAACTACTGTTTTTTAAAGACATTTTATATTCAAATCCTCAAAGTAGCCTCTCTTTGCTTGTCTAAAAAAATCTTTTAAAAATATTTATTTTCTACGTAATTCCATGAATCCTGCTTCAAATATTTGACATCTTCTGTTTGTATACAAAATGTAGAAAAATAAGACAAAAAACATTGAGAGGGAGTGTATGAAAGATAATTTGTTTGTTAGAATTTTTTTATTCTGAATGTCTTAATGAAATTAAAAGTGTACATTATCAAAGTGTTTAAAGGGATAGTTCGGATTTTTTGACATAAATCTGTATGTCATCCCCGTCATCAGTGTTGTGCATCAACACTGACTTACCCCCGAAAGTATCCGGTGAGCCGAGATACTGGCCCGTTTTGGTGCTGAGGAAAGTAGTTCGGCAAGATTGTGTGGGGACTGTATACTAAAGCGTTTTTCTTCTCAAAGCAATATGTGTTCAAAAGAGTGATACATTTGCATCACAAAACCATCGTCGCCAAAAAAGTCAGACCTCATAATCGCTTGGCGCTATTTTCTCTCCGTACGTACCACTGCGCGCGGCCGCCAGGTGACAGCCGCGCACGGATCCATCACTTTGTTCAGTTGTTCGGCAGTGTTTACATGCACAGACTGTCGCCACACGAGAGAACTAACGAGAGAGCTAGAGCCATAAGAAGTATATGAGCTTGTATAAGATACATATAAATATATCTAAAAAATGGTGCGAACTCTTGATTCTCCAGGCTGTAACAACAAAAATCTGGCTGAATCTCCACACACATTTCACTGTTTTCCTGTCATGGACTTTGCGCTGAGGAAACTTTGGCTTCTTGCCTTTGGCTTCAATGTGGAAACCAAACCAAGTAAGAATGAAGAAGTGCGGCTGTGTTTACAAGAGAACAGATTCAAGAATCAGCTGTAACTCTGTGTGCAGTAAATCACTCAGTGTCATATCACCAGTGAAGCTTCTACAAAACGTAACTTTATAAGTCGACTGTTATTACTATTGTAAATGTCTCTTACACTATTGTCAGCAGCTACGTGGACGTGTGGATGATTCTATGTTTCTATTAGTCGTCCATACTTCAGTCACAGTGGAGGCTCTATGTTCGCTGTATATGAGTTTATAAATGACGTGATGGTGATTGTCGCTCACTCGGTCTCTCACGGCTCCAGCTTCAACTTGTACCACTTCTCTGTCTTTTCTCTCTCTCTCTGCTCGTTCTAACTCCATCTGGTGAAATTTGGCATCAGTATATTCGGGTTCACAAAGATCTCCCCTTGGGTTTGTGGTAAAGGCAAAGTCTTTATTGTCGGTGTCATAATCAGACATGTTGTCGCTAACATTCCGAGCAGTAAACAAAAGTGAACCAGGCTTATATACTTCTGGCTCTAGCTCTCTCGTTAGCTCTCTCGCGTGGCGGCGGTCTGCGCATGTAAACACTGCCGAACAACTGAACAAAGTGATGGATCCGTGCGCGGCTGTCACCTGGCGGCCGCGCGCAGTGGTACGTACGGAGAGAAAATAGCGCCAAGCGATTATGAGGTCTGACTTTTTTGGCGACGATGGTTTTGTGATGCAAATGTATCACTCTTTTGAACACATATTGCTTTGAGAAGAAAAACGCTTTAGTAAACAGTCCCCACACAACTTGCCGAACTACTTTCCTCAGCACCAAAACGGGCCAGTATCTCGGCTCACCGGACGCTTTCGGGGGTAAGTCAGTGTTGATGCACAACACTGATGACGGGGATGACATACAGATTTATGTCAAAAAATCCGAACTATCCCTTTAACATTCAATATAAAAAAATAAAAAAACTTTTAAGCACAAATATTTTCAAGTATATTTAATATATTTAAAAGGTGACATTTTTGTTTTGAACGTGAAAAATATTTTAAAAGTATACTTAAAATTTCAGGAACTAAATTCTGAATGAAAAATTATTCAATTTAAAATTCAAAATCTAATGGAACAAATGATCTTCCACAGGTGTGTCCAGACCATTGACCTCTTTTTTCACAATATAATCCATATTAAATAATTATTCATTTCATGGAACTCAAAAGATTTCACAGCATTATTCATTTATTCACTGACCCCTCAGGTTTGGTGGTGCCACGCTGCCCACTCACTTGCCCAAGGGCACGACAACAATATGCACTGGTCATAACTGGATTAGTCCACCAACCTTTGAGTGCAAATGATGTAATCACTGCCCCAGAAACACTAATTGTATTTTTGTTCAAGTCTAAAGCGGGGCACAAAATCATTTTATGCAACAATGCAATTTTATACATTATGCAGTGTATAAAATTGTTGCCATCTGACCACAAAAGTTAGACCAAAATAAGGAAATTGACAATATATTTTGATTTGACCCTTGTCCTGCCTGTATTATGTTAAAATGATTGTGCTTTTTGATTTGTCCCTCAGACGATGGTCCTTGCGAGTGGAGGGCAGGACGGCGCCATCTGCTTGTGGGACGTCCTGACAGGAAGTCGCGTCAGCCATGTTTACGGTCACCGCGGCGACGTGACCTCGCTCGTGTGCACCACCACGTGTGTGATCAGCTCCGGACTGGACGACCTCATCTGCATCTGGGACAGGAGCACGGGCATCAAGATCTACTCCATACAACAGGTGAGAGGAATACACCAGTGAGACGCATGAAGTCACTGTACAAGGAAAAGACTCAAATGTCCACGCCTGGATACCACAAAAAAAAAAAAAATAAATAAAAATTTGTATGTGGTTTAATACTAGTTCGGACCGATATACCTCAAGACCAGGTATTTTTTCAACTGTTCAAATGAGTATGTACTTTTGGTATAAGTTCTAGAAATAATTTAATGACATTTATTTATTTGTATTATTTATTTTTTCACAACAATCTACTTAAATGTACAAACTGGGAAAAATATGAGGCCACATAATAGTTGATTTAACCATAATCCACAATTATGAGAAATTCTCAGCCTAGAACATGTTCCCACGACCAGTGTAACAATGTCAGTAACTGTGTGGCAGTGGTCAGCGAGCCAGCCTGTCTCAGCCCCAGGGCAGCTGTGGCTCCTGCAGCTCACAGTTTACCAAGATGAAAAATGTTTGAATTAGTGATGGGGGAGTTTGAAACCTCGTGAATCAATGAAAGACTGTTCACAGGATTAACTATAATGAAGAATAGCACCATCTGTTGGTCATTTGCCAGAACTGCATGTGATAGAAATACATGGGCAGGACTGGGGATGCAACGGTTTTCCCTCAGTTCAATACATATGTCAATATACGAGTCACAATATTGATTTGATTTTGATATGTTTTTAGATTCTTTTCTGCTAATGAGTATAACATAATAACACTGTGATATTAATGTGATATTAATGACACATTCCATCCATTACACACAATACATTACAGTGCAACTACTGTACAGCTGTAGTTTGTATGTGAAGTGTTTTAGTTTATTTGGTTCAATGATTTACAGCTCAAAGTGAATTGAAAATAAGAACAGAGATTTCTCAGGCTATTTTATATTTTATATTAAAGCCAGTCTACTCTTAATATAGAGTGGTAGGAGAGCTGCACTATCAAACTTTTCCTTCTTTGAAGTTGATTTGATGTTTCTGTCCTGAGTTCTCTCACTGTGTTAACACTTCTGTGTCTGCACTGCTCTGCCTCCTCCAGCAGAGACAGACAGCTCCTCCCACACTGCCCTGCAGCAGTCTGTTCTCTTATAGACACACTGTCCTCTCCTATCCTCTTTCTGCACACTCAAACTATGTTATACTGTTTCTGACTAAACCTTACAAGATAGGAGTCTGAGAAAAAGATTGCGTATATTGTGAGTCATGTCACAGGTGCATATACGAGCATATTTGATTAAAGCCAATGTAAAGCCAAAAGCAATTACAAAGTATTTAAAAGCTAATATCGTTGTCATTTCTGGGTTTATCAGCATAACATAAAAAGTGAAGTGTTAGAATATTTCAGCTGTGAGTCCCTATGGAGCTGTTTTCTGCTGCATCTGAGGAGGACGCTGCAATAACTGTTTCTCTTTTGGGCCAAAATAAATGACAACACAGCGCTCATGGAGGGACACGTGCATATCAACAGACCACATGTATCAAAGCGTGAGACCAATATCGAACGATTCAGTATTATATCGAATATCATTGCATCCCTAAGCAGAACCAGTAATACAATAATAAGTTCTTTATTTTGTGCTTTGTCACAGCAGAACAAACAGAAAGTGGTACAGAGATTAATGTAAACTATTTTGGTTTGACTCATACAAATGAAGATTGTTGTTTGAAATGGAGTGCGAAGAAATAAAACTTATTTCTTAATCCATTCGTGTCAGAAAAAAAAAAGAAACTAAAATAGGCAAAAACGAGACTCACATGTTCTGAGGTCACATGTTATGAAACACTGCCTGAAACGATGAGCTTCATTTGACTGGAGCCAAATACTGTCGCACTCATTTAGTCCACTTTTTTATACATTTTATTATCAGAACTGAAACCAACCAACCTTTTCTCTCCCTCACGCTCTTTTGTATGTCTCAGGAGGTGGGCTGCGGGGCGAGCTTGGGCGTCATCTCCGAGTCCCTGCTGGTGACGGGGGGCCAGGGCTGCGTCTCCTTCTGGGACTTGAGTTACGGGGACCTGCTCCAGACCGTGTACCTGGGCCCCAGCGGCGACGGTCAGGGCGTGAGGCAGCTGCTCGTGCTGGACAACGCCGCCATCGTCTGCGACTTCGGCAGCGAGCTCAGCCTGGTCTACGTCCCCTCTGTGCTGGAGAAGCTGGACTGAACGCTGTGACGTGAGCAGTCGCCGGGCAGAACACAAACGTCCTGCCGTCTGATTGGCTCGTTCGCAATCAGGAGTTTCGGACGCTTGCAGGCAGCTATTTCGTGCGTGGAAAGGACAGCGGTGCCCCCCGGTGGTCGATGAACGTTACTTATCGGCAGTGGTAGACCGCAAGTGTCCTGGCTAGTCCCATGTTTCGCTATTGTGCCCTCTGGTTTTGCACAGAAACAATAGAACAGTGATATCGTTGGTAATGGACAAATCCAACCAAAGCAATCATCGTGGAAGCAAACTAAAGGCTCATTTATGCTCTACTTTCAAGGCGCATTGTTCAGCCTGCAGTTTGGTCTGTCCGTAAACACTTCCCACACTTGTTTTCATGGCTTTTTTCTAGTAAACGCAGTCGAAAAACTGCAGTAGGTGCCTCTAAGTTTGTTTTTTTTGTTGGTCTATCTGTTTTGTTTTGATCAACTGACTTTGAGTGGCGGTCTCTGGTGATTTTTTTTAAGAGAAGTTTAAATGCAGTTGTAGTTACTACACTGGGGACTAGTTTTTTTTTCACGTTACTATCATTTCTAACTATTTCGAGACTGAAGAACAGATTTGATACTCAATACTGATTCTGATAGTGGTCCAGGTAGGTTCCATCGTGCTCCATGGATGATGACTAGTCTGTGCGCTCTTATACTTGTTAAGATCATTCTAAAGCTATTCAGGAAAAGTAATTTTTTGTGAATGTGACTTTTTTTGTGCAAAATGAGTATCTTGTTCCGATACTAGTTTTAATATCGATTATTATCTGATTTTCTGTACTTTTGGCAACACTACTTCGAAGTCGTGGATCTGTTTACGTGCAAAAGCTGAGCATAAATGAGCCTTAAACGTGAACTGTGTAACTTTGTGACTGAGGGTCCGTCACTTGCTTGATTCTATGGATATGTCACTGTGCTGATTGGAATGTTCCACCGTGTGACATTAGACAGCTCTACCTTACATTTATTCAGTTACAGGTGGTTTTAGAGCTCAAAAATACCTAGAAAAATGTCACTGTGAATGTGAGCGGGGTCTGGTTTGGTCTCCGTGATGACAGAAAGGTTTAATCCCATACTGTAAAACATTCCAGCCAAAGCAATAACATCTCCATGAAGAAAAGTATTGGACGGATCCTCCACCAGAAAAGCTACGCGATGCACCTTCACGCGTGGAATTTCTGGGACGGCAAAAGAGGATCTGCAAGCAGGCGTCAATGCTTTTATGAGCCCTACATGCTGCCAATGCGCACGGACCATTTTCTGTTCAGAGATGGAAGGGCTCTTGTCTTAGTTAATATCCCTGCTGTTTATTTAGCAGTACCACACAGAGGTGAGGCGGCGGCGACGGCGGCGAGTCGACTGGAACAAACGTACAATGAGACATCCACGTGTTGGTGTGTGGGGGTGTGGGTGCGTGGGGGTGTGGACGGTTATTTATTTGAAAGGTGTTTTTTAAAGAAATGTTTTTTTTTTTTTTCCAAGAGTCTGGCCAAGGAGCTCATTTGAAAACTAAAAAAACAAGATGTCATTTCAGCAGTAAGTAAATTCCGAAGTAGGCGTCACATTAAAGTGTAATTACCACATTTTTTACTGTTTTAGTACTAAAGGGCTTTATACCTGAGTTTTGCTGTCTTAAAAAACATGAAAAACAGAACTTGCCATATCAGGGACAATCATTAGGATGCTCAGAGTTTACCGTGACTGCATTTCCTGATAATCAGACAATAAACACTGATAATAAGATGTGGACAGTACACAGCGGACATATCTTCATCTCAAGAGCTTCTTCCATCACTGCAAATTTATCTTTTAATTGTTTTTATATCCTGTTAGTCATTTTGTTTTCAAATTTATTGTCTACTTACTAGTTCTGAGATGCTTCATTCTAGTCTAGAGTTAGTTTATTTTAAGATAACTTGTCAAGTACCGTATTTTCCGGGCTATTAGTCGCTCTGGATTATAAGACGCATTAATTAAATTATTAAATGGTCTATTTTCGAACTTTTTTCATAAATAAACCGCACTGGACTTTAAATGAAACACAACAGTTGGATGGGTGAGTGGTTTTGTTTGTTTGGTGCGTTCAGGGTGACTCGCGTGTTCGCAGTGACTCAGTTGTTCAGTTGTGTCTAGAAGTGGCACATTGCCCTCACTTTTTCGGTTTGTTCCTCCGTTCCGTTCCTCGCCGGCGTGGAGTGATGAGTGTGTCTGTGGGTGTTTTTCTCTGTGCGTCGCTGTCTGCTCCGTGTGTGTTTGCGTGTTTGCGTGCTGGGACACCCGAGTGGATTCGTGTATAGGATTGTGGGGCACGCAGTCGTTTTTTGATGCGGTTGGAGGCTTAAGAGCGCGTCTAATAGCCTGGAAAATACGGTAATGTTATCTTGCTGAACGGACAGATAATTTCAGTACTTTTAAGTCATTTTCTGATAGATTTAAGAGTTTCTATCTTAAATTTTGGCCAAGCTTTTTTGCAGTGTATAGAATATAAATGTACTGAGGAAAGATGCAGTTCGCACAAACACCAGGAAAATAAAATCCGGTTCCACCATAGACTCTATATAAATGTTCTAAACAGCAACTGAGCATGGGCGCACTTTTGGCTCCATTGACGCTGGCTCCACTTCACTTAACATTGAAATACAGGCCTCGGTGAGCTTCGTTTGACTGGAGCCAAACGCTATGTCCAATTCTTTACACAGTCTATGGTGCGGGCTTTGTAATGTTGTAGTTTACCGTGTAGTTTTAAAGCGGCACAATGTGTGTTGTCGTAGATGGAGAACATAAATGGTTAAATATGCATCTTACTCAAAGTATTAAAGTACAACCTGCCTGCAACACATACTTTTAAAACCACGTGACCAACTACAGCAGCCTTGAAGGGACAGAGTGATTTTCACAATAGTACATACATATTAATGAACTTTTCCAGTACTGCTGTAAATGGCACTTTAAAGGTGCATGGTGTAACTTTTCTGGTTGGAGATCTGTCACCTGCTTGTTCCTATTGTTTTCTATGTCATTGCTTTGGCTGGAATGTTCCACAGTATGACTTTAAACAGCTCTACTTTACATTTATTCAGTTACAGGTGTTTTTATAGTTCAAAAGTGAATAAAAAAACGGGGATTCTGACTGTAAGAGGGGTTGCCTGTCCACAGATCTGACCTGTAACTTGGTTCGGTTTGGTCTCCGTGAAGATAGAAAGATTTAATGCCAAAATGTGAAACATTTCAGGCAAAGCACGCGCCGTCCAACAGAAAAGTTACACAATGCACGTTTAATTCCCTCTCATTTATTTATTTTTCTACCTGCCATTCTTCAAAGAAAGGGGGGCTATGTACTTGTTTTACAGTTTTAGTTTTCAAATGAACTCTTGGCTTAGACTGATCACTTGGGTTTGGGGTGTTCAGAAGACGTGAAGGGGACAACGGCTGCATATGGAACAGTAGATGCTTCATTTTGTGTCGCTATAGCAAAATCGTAACAGACATTAACACACAATATCACTAGTAAAAGTTTAAAAAGCATAAAAAGTAAAGGAGCCAGAGCCGTCCCCTGTGGAACACCTGCACATTTCCATTTAAGGGTTTAGACTTTGAATTCTTGTATTTTTTATTGTAAAACCCTTTAAAATTGAACAAGGTAGCTTAAAAATGTTCATTTCTGATCTACTGTTCTGTATCCATCCAGCAGAGGGAGCTTTAGCCCTCCAGCTCCGTGTGGCTACCTCCTTTTTCCAAACTGCTTGTATTTGAGCATACTGACATTGTGTTTACATTGGCTACTGTATTTTTTATGCTAAACTGTGCCCTTTAGAGATTTCTTCCACAGCATATTATTGTACAGATTTAGTGTTGGACTTTTCATTCCTTTTGGTTTCATTTTCAGCTATTTTTCAACCAGTTCGTCCTACAACCTGCTGCCTGGTTCAGAGTAAAATATGAATGAGGAAATAGTTAGAATAGACAGAGCTGAACCACAAGTCTAGAACTTTACTTTGTTAGATGTACACATATGCAACTAATAATACTGTACGTGGAATAACCAAATTTTACTGTACAAATGTGGGATTCACTAAAAACGCTGCATTTTGTTCGGGGGCGGGGCTTAGCGTTCCATGTCAATCGAAGCTGCTGTATTTCCCAAGGATGGAAAACACCAGAACAGATTTAATTACTGCAAATATTAAGGTTCAGAGACATTCCTAAACCCAGGGGAGGACAAAGAGATCTTAGGGGCCCAGAATTGAACCCTCATTCGACTACATTATATTAGAGGGTTGCTCAAGTCAGACTTTTTGCCCGGACCTAGGCTGACCAGATGTCCCTATTTATCCGGAGCAGTCCCAGTTTTGAGCCCTGTGTCCCCTGTCCCAGCAGATTTATCCAAAACTATTGATTTGTCCCAGTTTTATACAAGAAATGACCCTGCCAACAGTAAAGAGAGATATACATTGTCATTTATTTGGGTAAAATACAGAGATGCTTAAACATGACCAAAACACAAAGAAAATGTGACTATACTGACCAAGTGTAGAACCGTTTATCATTACACACCCATTTCATAATTTTATTATTACCAACTACCACAAACCAGGGGTGTCCCAGGTTTTAATTTTGAAAATCTGGTCACCCTACCCGGGCCCCCAAATTTCTGTCAACTGACCTGCCTAAACCTAACCGTCACCTTAACCTGATCGTGAATAAATATACTGACAAAAATCAATATTTGCTGGCCCAACCACAAATACAGAGCGACTGTGTTTGGGGGAAGAAAAGTGCCGTCCTGATACAACGACAGAAAGTAAAAGAAAAACTGGATGAGTTTGTTGTTAATTTTAAGTCTTATTTTAAGATTTTGTCTTGTCAAATAAGTCTGTTTTCCTATTTACCTGAGCTGCCAAGTCTCGGGTGACCAGTATTTAAAATAAAAAACTGGGACATCCCCGGTTTTTTGGTGGTTGGAAATAATAAAATTGTGAAACAAGTGCGTAATTAAGGAAAATTGTTCATGACTAACATGTGAGCCAGTATAGTCACATTTTCTTTGTCTTTTGGTCATTTTTAATCAGATTTTTTGTGTTTTACCTAAACACATTACAATTTATGCCTCAAACTGGTTAAAAATAGGGACACCTGGGACATTTCTTGTATAAAACTGGGACAAATCCAAGGTTTTGTATAAATCTGCTCAGACAGGGACACAGGGCTCAAAACTGGGACTGTCCTGGGTAAATAGGGACGTCTGGTCATCTTAACCAAGTCTAAAAAAAACAAAAAAAACACTGTGTAAAAAGCTGGTTACCATGGTTGCAATCGAACATTAAGTCCTGCCCCGGATGAAATGCCGAGCTTTTAGAGCGTCTCACACAAATATCTGGATGCACTACTCGTGTCTGGAGTAAAAGACTAGCCAAGTCAAATCAAACTTACTAAAATAATATCAAGAAAGTAAAAAAGTAGGCTATGCAAATTCTTACTCCTCTTCTAAAACCATAGCTTGAGATTTATTGCGTTAAATTACCAAAAGTATCTTGTACTTTGATAACAGCGTAGACCTACAGTTTACAACTTGTTTAATAGCCATAATAATTGCATTGTGGTAAGCTTTTTAGTTCTGTTTACATATCAGTAAAAAAAAAAATATATATATATATATATGATATGAAAAAAGTCAGAGTTTTTCGACAGAGATGTGTAGCATCATTAGCTTGCAAGTGCTAGCTCCTAAAACAAACTAAGCTGTTAAATATTATTCAAACATTTTACTAATCATAAGCTCCAAAACTGCTGTAAATTTGTCATTCAGAATTGTGGTTTCTGTTAAAGCTTATTTTAGACATAAACAACCTAGGGTGACCAGATTTCCATTTGTGAAAACCCGGACACCTTCCCGAGGGTGAGAGGTGAGAGGTGAGAGGTGAGAGGTGGGGACCTCCACGTCCAGCTGCAGTCGTCCCTCCATATATCACACTTCACCTTTCGCGGTCTCGCTGATTTTTATTTTTATTTTTTTAACACATGGGTGGGTCAGGACTAAACCAGGTCTAATCTTGGACTTAAGAGAGAGAACACCGAGCAGTTTGTCTGCTTGTCCATCTGTCCCTTCTCCTGCGGTCACCTCCAGTCCTGGTTCAGTCCTGGTTCAGTCCTGGTTCAGTCCTGGTTCAGTCCTGGTTCAGTCCTGGTTCAGTCCTGGTTCAGTCCATGGCGTCTGAAAGGCAAAAGCTTGATATAATCACGGGTGAACGGGCGGGTGCGGTCCTGTACTGGCAGGTGCGGTGTTGTACTGCAGGTCTCCAAAACTGGCCTCGTGCAGTTCTCTGTGCTGTTGGGCTCTATTACGGAATAAATTAATTTTGGGTTCGTTACATAAAGAAGAAGGAAAATAACAAAAGGACGACAGCAGCAATAAGTTTTAAGAAGGATGTAAAAAGGGTTACACCTGTCCTGTCTGAGAAAAGTGTATAAAGTTTGTGGTGAGGGGTTTTACAGCTTTAAAACAGATAGAATAATTGTAAAATATAAAGTTGATACTTTGTGGATTTCATCTATCGCAGGTTATTTTAGAACGTAACCCCCACGATAAACGAGGGACACTGTACTCTCACCTCGCAACCTGTGCACATGGACTCACTTGTCCCGACCGGGATGGAAAACAGAGAATTTCTTGTACAAGTCATTGTTAAATGTGCATTTACACTTCAGTATGTTGCAGACTGACCGACTGTTGGTGTCTCGCTCCTTCTGAGTCACAGACGCTACGAGAGACGCTCAGTTTAATGCCCCAATGAAAAGTAATGAAAACTTAGACATTTGCATCACCCAGACGCTCAGGACAAGACGCAAAATATGTCTGGGGAAAAATGGACGTTTGGTCACCGTAAAACAACAGAATGTACTTCAGCTGTGCTCCCTGTGTAGAACCGTTTTCTGCACGGCTAACACTGATGCTAACGCTTACACAGGCACAAATCAATGGCTTGAACAGAGGAAATGTGAGTTTTTAGAACTGCGCTAGAAAACGCACACTGCTAATGCACAGACACGCCCACGGTCTGGCCCAGATAAAATAAAACTGATGTCATTAATTACATCTATATATAATAAATGTTTCATTGTTTAAAGGTGTAACTTTTCTCATAGAGGGTCTGCTTGTTTCTATGCTGATGTTATTGTCTTGAATGTCCCACAGTATGGCATTAGACTTGTGTATGTTGCATTTATACAATTGCAAGTCTTTGTTCTTTATGTAAAAAAAAAAAAAAACGTTGAAAAACATGTACTCTTTCTGCGAGCGGGGATGCCTCTCCACAGATCTAACCCGTAACTTTGCCTGGTAGTGTCATCTGCTTGTTTCCATTTAATGCCATACTGTGGAACTTTCAAAGCAAAAGAATAAACTCTCCATAGGGACAATCAGGTCGCGAACCCTCCACCAAAAAAGTTACATAGTGCACTTTTCAAACGTGACTGGATAGAACAAAAAATGTGCTTTACGCATATTAACTTTTTAAACTTTTTTCAGACTTTTTTTTTTTACCTAAAATGTAAATTAGTCAAAAATGTTTAACAAATATAAAATTTCTGTTGTTAATTGTGAAGATTATGTAAAACAGTTTGGTACAGTTCATCGGTTTCAACTAGGGATGCACCGATACCGATATTGGATTCAAATATCGTCGTCTATCCAGGAAAATTTTCTGGATCAGGTATCGCTTCCTGGATATCGGTTCAGACGATATCCTGGTTGGACTCTCTGTATCTTTTTGGTTTTGGGGTCCGTCACCTGCTTGTTTCTATGGTTACGTCATTGCT
The DNA here is from genome assembly GCF_026225935.1 of Boleophthalmus pectinirostris. NCBI lineage: Eukaryota > Metazoa > Chordata > Actinopteri > Gobiiformes > Gobiidae > Boleophthalmus > Boleophthalmus pectinirostris. Next base: position 4,061,328 of record NW_026571447.1, on the reverse strand, counting down.
CTGCCTGGAATGTTCCACAGTGTGACTTTAAACTGCTCTTATTTACATTTATCCAGTTACAAGTGGATTTATAGCTCAAAAATACCTAGAAAAAACGATATTCTGACTGTGAGCGATGTCGCCTCTCCACAGATCTGACCTGTAACTTGGCACAGTTTGGTCTCCATAAAGATAAAAAGGTTTAATGCCACACTGTGAAACATTCCAGACAAAGCAACAAAACGTCTCCATGGAGAAAAAAAGATACACAATCCACATTTAACGATGTTTTGAGAGAATCAGAACTGAAAATGTGTCTGTGCATCCCTAGTTTCAAGAGTAGGACTTTTCCAATTCCAAAAACATCATATTTTGTTCTGTATTTTGAATCGCTATGGTAACGGTCCTAATTTTTTTTTTTACATTTTTTAACCCAGTGACCCAAATAATCAACGGTTATTTCTGAGCCTATGTGCAGTTATGGGCAGTAAAAGTTAAATATCTTCTAGGGTTGGGACGAGACATCGCGAGATCAAGCCCACGAGAGCGAGACAAGACGAGATTTTAAATAAGTACTGCCATCCAATTCACAATTTTGGATTCACTATTTTGTATTTATTTTATGTAATACTGTAGCGGTCTTAGTACTGCTTTTTGGAACTACAGCGTCTCAAACTATATAACTCACCAGCTCTTAAGGTAAAGGTAAATTCAATCTCGTGGCAATTTTGTGACTCAAAATCTCGTCCCATCCCTTCTAACTACTGAATCGTAAATAAAAACGTTATCTCGGTTAAACCTTGCGCCATCTTTGACCTGGCAGCCATTTTAATTTATTAACTTTTGTATCTTCTGTACAAAGTGAAAAAGCTTTAGATTTGTTATGTCTTTTTTTTTTTTTTTTTTTTAGCTAATGGAAGTATATTTTCTATGGGAGTGGTGTGGGAATCTAATTTTGGTCTCTTATTGAATGTTTGAGCTACAGCCTTGTCTTATTTAATATCACTGTACACCGCGTAAACCGTTGTTTTAGCCTGGTGCCTATGCAGTGAGTGACCAATGTTCGTTATCAGTGTAAAAAGTCTACACAACTTGATGATTTCAAATGGCAGGTTCCCCTTAACCTACGCGGGCAGTAGCGGCGGAGACATCTTTTGTAACACGAAAAGATTTGTACTAATTTTCAAATAAAGAGGCTTTGATACGACTGTACTATGTCTGTTGATTTTACTTTTGACTGTATTTGCTGTAGGGATTTGAATTATCACAATCATTTGGAATTGTCTAGTGTTTACAGGGTTATAAAAAGACAAAATAAACAACTAGTTAAGTCAAATTTTCATGTTGGCATCAGAATTATAGAAAAGTAAGATGAGCGTCGTGGCTTTGAATTTGGACAATTCTGAAATGTGTTAGGAAATTTCACTAAACATAAAACAAAATGGATTTTTGTGAGATTCCAGCAGAGGTGGGATCAAGTCATTGTTTTGCAAGTCTCAAGCCTTTGACCTCAAGTCCGAGTCAAGTCCCAAGTCAAATACAGGCAAGTCCAAGTCGACTCTCGAGTCACTGGCCCATAAGTCCAAGTCAAGTCCAAGTCTTCTGCTTTGAGCTTCAAGTCATTTCAAGTCTTTAAACCAAAAATGTACCAAGTATAGTTTAGGTGTTTGCAATGTATGACTTAAACTAAATTGTAATGTACTGTAAAGTGTAAATAGTCATGGTATATGAGTATTTATATAAGATGGTGCAGATTGGCAGCCTTGCTTCCGTCAGTCTGCCCCAGGGCAGCTGTGGCTACAATAGTAGTTTCCACCACCGGGTCTGGAGTGAATGAATAATGCTCTGTAAAGCGTCTTTGAATGTCCAAATAAGCCCTAGATAAAACTGATGCATTATTATTATTATGATTATTATTATTTATTATTATTATTATTATTAAGAGTTGTAGAAATGCAATTTTTTCTTTATTAAATGTCTTGACAAAAGTGCAAATCATTACAGTCAGAATAGAAAGAATTTAGATTTTAAAAGTGCTTAACAACAGTTATTTTGTCAAGTCGTCTGCACTGTACTGTATATTACTGTATTCTGAATATTACTGTAGTACATTTGAGGATACCACATCACAGTACATTCACAGTACAACACAGTTCCATCCAAAGTAACAAACAGAAGTGGGAGCGACATGTGTCAGTTTGTTCCTGTAAAATTCAGCTCTACATTTATCAACTGAAAAGAGGAAAGTATTTTCTAAAAACATATATATTTTTAGGAGAAGCATCAAGTCTTCTCAAGTCAAGTCAAGTCCCAAGTCATTGAGCTTCAAGTCCAAGTCAAGTCCCAAGTCTTTGTCTGTTTTATCAGTTAAGTCTCAAGTCCTAAAAATAGTGACTCAAGTCGTGACTTGAGTTCAAGTCACGACTTGCAAGTCCCCACCTCTGGCTTCCAGTCATGTTGTTTTTACCTCCTCAAAAACTGACCTGGAGTTGTTTTATTAAAGGATTAATTAAATATTTGAGTATATCCTTTATCTTTAATCCTTATGCTCTGTTCCACTTAAATATAAGTAAATAAAAGATGTATTAAACGTATTTATCTGAGACACGGACAGCACACGATGTTTCCATTAACTTCAACAGGAGAGATGTTTGTACATCAGTGTTCATTTCCACCTGTCGTCCCTGGGCAGGTTCATTGATTGATTGTATTTAACTGACCTTGACTATCAACTCTTCTTCCTGGAGACCTGTAACATGTTTTGGGTTGATGGAGGAAACCATCCAGACACGGAGAGAAACATGCAAACTCCACACAGAAAGGCCCAGGCGACCCGGGGATCGAACCCGTAACCTTCTTGCTGTGAGGTATGAGTGCTAGCCACTGATCTGTGAAGAGGTGAGCTCATTCACTGTAGGAATGGATGTTTGTCACAATATTTTTAAACAGTTCAACAGCTGTAATTGAATGAACGCAACATGGATTAGTTTAATGCAAAGTTTTCAGGCAAAGCAATAATATCTCCACGGAAATAATTTTGTGGCAGACTCCCTACCACATATACTGTTGTCCAAAGCAAGAAAAATGATCTGACGAAGGCTTTTTGCCAAAATGTAATTTCAAAATAACAAAAGCTTTAGGACATCGGCCATGTGAGTGTGCCATGTATTTTTTCACTGTTAGACTTCCTACTACATGACATCACACCACTGAACAGTGTTTCCTTTTGAGAGAAGAACTCTGCCTAAATATGCAGGGTTCAACATGTGTGAATGAAACAAAACACAACTCCAGGTCTGTTTGTGATGAGAAAAACATACATGCCGTGAAATGAACCCAGACGCCGTAAAAGAAAGAATGAGCTGATGGTCATAGCTTGTGTTCGATCAGCAGGCTCATATTGGCGAGTTAGAAACCATAAAAAGCTAAATCTGACAGAACAGGAGTGGACCAAGATGATGTGGGCCTATTCAGGTTTTTTCTGGACATATTCTGCTTTATCATTTCATATTTTTGAAATGTTTGGATTAGGATCTAATCAAATGATGGTTATATTTAAAGTGTCGCTGACAGGTTAGACTTCTCATTTTACTAAAACACAGTTATATTGTATTGAAGAATTAGATAAACAAAGGGTTTGCCCCAGTGTGACCAGAATATTAAAATCAAAAATTGGGACATCTCTGGTTTGGGGTGGTTGTAAAATTGTGAAACTAAAGCATACTTAAGAAAATTGTTCTACACTTCACGAATATCATGTGAGTCAGTGTAGTCACATTTTCTTTGTGTTTTGGTCATTTTTAAGCAGCTTTTCAGTATTTTACCAAAACAAGTGACAATTTATGTCTCTCTTTACTGTTGGCAGGGATCAAATTGGTCAAAAATAGGGACACTTTGGACATTTCTTGTATAAAACTGAGACAATTTAATGGTTTTGAATAAATCTGCTGGGACAGGGGACACAGGCTCAAAACTGGGACAGTCCTGGGTAAACAGGGACGTCTGCTCACCCTAGGTTTTGCCATTTTTTTAGGTTAAACATTTTACTTCATGGTTGGAAATTACATTACGTTACCTAGCAACCATGTAATACACTGGGCCAAAACTATTGTACACAGAAATTAATATTCAACAAATACGAGAAAACTGATTGCTTTTGTTGAAATAATGTTTAAAGTATCAGAAAAAACATGTTTCTTGAGTATATTTTGAACAGAATTCACCCAGTGTGATGTCATCAGTATGGAACTCTTTACTTCTTGTCATTTTCAACATATTTTTCAACTTTTCTTCACAATTTGCAATATATTTACAACAGGTATTCCACAAACTAAAAACTTAAACCATGAAACAAAGAACAATTCAAAAGTTTATATCAAAATATTATTTATTTATCAGTTAATCACAAGGCTAACAGTTAGGAGACGTACACAGACCACCAGCGTTTAAAAAAGCACGGTTTAAAGCCAGAATGTTAACGTTAAGTAAAAAGGACTCAATATTAACATGACAGTTTGATTAAGCGCGTAAAAAAAGAACTAAAGTATAATTTAAAAGTTGAACTAAAGTGAAAGAAAATCCCCGCTCTCTTGCTTTTATTTGTACAATCCATGTCTTTCTAATAAGAATAATCGCACGACTCTGAAATAATTCGCAAAGTGACAGAAACCGGTTATGGAAAGGAGTGAAGTATGTGCTCAAATTTGGATATTTGGATAAAACATAAGGCACCCAAACTGCATCCATCTACAACAGCGTGTAACCATTCCGGCCACTTCTTTTTTTTTAAGTGACCGTTCAATGAAAGTGGCTGATAGATACCCGCAATTCTTATTCGTAACGGATTAAAGAGCTGTCTTGGCAAAGCAAAATGTGCTAAAAGAACTAGAATTCAGATTAAACTTCAGAATATTTATCTTGATTTGGAAAGGTTTCATATTTCGGTTCAGCGGATTGGCGCGTTCTGAAATACGAGCGATCCGTGGCTGGAATCTTGATTTTAATAAATAAATTAATTGGAAATCCGTTCGCAATTCGTATTGGTCAGGAAAAATTCAAAATCAGATATACAGGGAAAATTTTAAGAGGGAGAATTATATGTCTGTGAATACATTTTTAGATCACCACGTTACCTTTTATCTTCTTGAAAATGCTATTTTCACCAAACAAAACATGAATTTTTAAAATTTAGTTTAGTTTTTGATGTTCTGAATCTCTGCTCCCTTTGCTCTCTATGCTAAGTCACACCCCCTTCAGAGCGCTAATGAAACTACTGCATCATTTTAGTCAAGTTTTGTATCGTGTTTTGGTGCATTTATAAAGAAGAAAGAAAGGAGCATGCGTCCCGTAGGCTTGTGGGTGGAGCCTTGTACTGACTCTCACAGCTAAAAATAAAGACAGTTCAAATAGAGCCTGAGGGAGATCGCTAAATGAATCAAACATGTGTGAATTACCTCCAAAACCGCTTTATATGTTACAACTTGGTCGAAAGTCGCATAATACGCCAATCTTCCATTGGTCTAAAATAAAAACCTGAAAGTTCTGAAAACTTTAAATCAAGATGAATATTTTGATTCCGAGTGTAAGTACGTTTGTTCCTCATGTTGATATCCGTGTGTGTAGTGTTTTACTGCGTGTGTATGCGTCGTTGGCCCACCCCTCCCTCCTCCTCTGCTTTAGTGCTTGTTCAGACTCCAGAGGGGGTCCAGGCTGCTCAGTGGGTCTCCTTCCTCTTTCGCCCTGGTCCCGTGCAGCCCCTGCCCCTCGGCCGGCTGCAGGAAGCTCTGTTTGGTGACCCTCTGCTTCCCCTTCCCCCCTCCCTCCATCGAGAACGCCTCCGGAGCCAGCGACGCCAGGAGCTCCAGGGAGGACGGGGCCGGCGCGGGGACGTCTTCGTGGCGTGTGGGGCTGCCGCCGTGCTCCGGCTCCGGCTGCGGCGACTCCAGCCCGTTGTTGTTGTCGTTGCCGCCGCCGTTGTTGTTGTTCTCGGGAGGTGAGGGCGAAGAGGGGGCTTTGACGGGGAGGTGGAGGGTGTGGACAGGGGAGGGGTGAGGTCGGGGGGCGTGCAGTTCGGGTTGGGGGACGGGGGGTGCTCGTCCGGGTCCATGGAGGAGTCTGTGGCGCTCGGGGGACGGACGCTCAGTTTGGCGATGGTGGCCTGGATGGAGCTGATGGGCAAGTCTCCGCCCATCACGATGTCCTGCTGCGACTCCTGTCTGGAGTACGGCTGCAGAATGGAGAGGGGAAAAATTAGATCAAATAATACAGATTTAATAACTAACCATAAAATAAAACTAGTGCTGTCAAGAGATTAAAACAATTGAGAGATTAATTAATTACGATCTGTAATTAATCTCTTTTAATCTCACCTAAAAATTGCAGAGAAAAGCTTCAACTTGAGGTATTTTCATTTAAATTCATTATTACATTATTTTCATACTATCATTAACGTTTTTATTTAAGTATCATCATTAATATTACTATTACTAATCTGCATAAATAAACTCAACTTTACAACATATAAACATCACCACTCTAGAGACACATCAGCCCGTTTGACATTATCATGTGTTTAATGCAGATCTGTGCAAGTCTCACAGAAACTAAACTTAAAACTGCATGGCTCATTTGCATAAACTAAGCGGAGAAAAAAAAAAAAAAACAACACTCTTGTGCTGATGTGGTTCAGCTTCTGTCAGACTAAAGGACACGACTCAGTGGAATATAGATGTTCTGTCTGTGACAGAGGATGTTGATGGTGAAGGTGAGTCTGTTCTGTGTCTGTGTCGTGATGTTTTCAGAGATCAGACGTGTGCAGGTTTATCGCAGATGCGGCGAGAACTTGAATGAAAATTACTATTCCTTGCAGGAGCGAGCGGAGCAGGACTGTACAGTGCGACTGTGTCCTAACAACACATAAAAACAGATTTTATAATAAGGCAACTCACATACAGAAACAGTAAAGTTAGAGATTAAAAATAAGATTAACGCGATTAAAAAAACAATGCGCTAAATATGACTAATTAATTAATTGCAATTAACGAGATCATGTGACACCCCTAAGTAAAATAATAAAGTATCCATCTCATTTATTTAGAATATAACACCAAGGACCACCTCAAAAAACTGGGCTTCTAAAAAACCAGGGGTGTAACAATAACCAAAATATCGTGAGATCGTATCATCAAAAGTCTCTCAATAATATCATGGGCCATCACAGTATATTGAATCATAAGTTCCTTTGTTTAAATTCATTGTTATAGTGCCGCAATAGCTCAAAAAAAACAGAGGGAACTACATTGACCATGATCCTTTGCTCCGTTTTGATATAAACTACATGAAGAAATAACAGTTCTAAGTTCTTCTAAATCTTAGTTCTTTGGATTAAGTCTTGTCAAAGCATTTTAAAGAGGAAAAAGTAACATATTCACAATTTTGTTTGTGAAACAAAATATCACAATAAATATTGTACCGTGAGATGTATATCCTGAAAATATTGTACAGAGAGATTTGGATATCGTTCCATTCCTAATGGGCCCGGTCAAGCAGAAGTAAACAGCAAGGCCAAAAATTCATCTGATATAAAAATGTATTGAACAGATACATATGTACTCTAGTTTATGAAACTGTTGACCTTTTTTCTGTACCATTTTTGGTTCTAAAATTCCATATGTTTTAAACAGACCATGTATGAAACATGGAACAAAAATTATTTCCCAAATTTCAAAGACCTGCAAATCATGTCAATAAATGGATGTATTTCATCATATCTTGTGTTATTCCATCTTTGAACTGTTGATGAAGGTACAGGATTTTAAAAAAAAAAAAAATTATTTAAAATGATAAAAATTAGCTTGGAAGGACTAACATATTTTATAGAAAGACTTTCCTTTCATTTTGAAGTTATAAAGTATTTGGAAGAAAAAAACTGACAAATTATGCAAAAAAAATTCACCTTCTACTTGTTTGTACAATTTTCCCTCCGTTACTTTTCCCTCCGTTACCATGACCTTTCTTAATAAAAAATCTCATGAGTCAAAAAGTAAGAGGTTTTTCAGCCTAATCTTGTACCATATGGTAGAAAACTATATGAAGCAAATATTCAAACCAGTTTGTTAAGGATATGGAAGTGAGAACCAAGAGTTATCACTGTTTGGATTTATTGCCCAAAAAGTGCTGCATATTTCATTCCCTCTGTTACCGACATGAGTTTTTTAATTTTTGTCAACAACTTGAAAGAATATCACAGGTTTAACTTGACCCTGTTGGAGTGTAACTCTTTCCTACATTCTGATACTTTACTTATTTCAATAGTCCCTCTAGTTTCTGAATAAGACATTTGAATGTTAAAAATCTGCCCGTTTCCCTCCGTTACCACTTGACCGGACCCTAATACTAAAACTGATAATGCATTTTATTTAAAGGCGCCTTTGAGAGCACTCAAGGACACAGTAATTAGTAAAGAAAACAGCAATTACGACACATACCGTATTTTCTGGGCTATTAGGTGCTCTGGATTATAAGACCCACTGTCATTAAATGGTCTATTTTTGAACTTTTTTTTAAAAATAAACCGCACTGGACTTTAAAGGAAACACAACAGTGTGATGGGTGAGTGGTTTTGTTTGTTTGTGGTGTTCACGGTGACTCTGGGCTTTGTTCAGTTGTGGCGTGTAGGGAGGGTGTGTCTGGGACCAACGGATTGTTGGCGTGTTCGCAGTGACTCAGTTGTTCAGTTGTGTCTAGAAGTGGCACATTGCACTCGCTTTTTCAATTCGTTTCTCTGTTCCGTTCTTCATCGGCGTGGAGTGATGAGTGTGTCTGTGGGTGTTTTTGGCTGTGCGGTCGCTGTCTGCTCTGTGTGTGTTTGTGTGTTCTGTGGGTGGTGCGGCTTTGTAGTTTACTGAAGTCGCGCTGGGACACCTGAGTGGATTTGTGTACAGGGCGCTCTGGATTGATGGGGTTAGGAGGCTTAAGAGCGCGTCTAATAGCCCGGAAAATACGGTAATTAAAAACAAACAGTACAGGACGGGTTCTAAAACATCAGGACATTAATGGGGGTGGGTTAATTTAAATAAATAGGTTTTGAGTCTGGATTTGAATGTTGGGAGTGAACCAAGATTACAGAGCTACATGACACTATACGAGGTCTAGTTCAAGATACAATCATGGGTAAGAAGGACTAAACTAAAACATAACCAGGACTAAACCAGACAAAATGATCAATATCAGCCATCAGGTTCTCTTTATTCTAAACACTCCAAATTGAAAGTTTAAAAAATATATAAATGTTTTATTTTATTTGTTATTTTAATTTGTTTTCTTTGCTACATAATTACATACATCTTGCTTCATATATTTGATGTCTTCTGTGAGTCAATCCGTGTATCATTTGTTCATTCGTTTTTCAATATAAAACCAAAAATAAGAAAACGAAAAAACAACAGTTTTCTTCATTATTTGTCTCTAAAACCAACATGAAAAAACGGATAACGATTTGTTTTTTCAGTTTTCGATTTTGTGTTTAAATGAAGAATGGAAAAAACGGATAATGACCGTTTTCTGTTTACGTGACTCCCGTGACTGCGATGCCGGACTTTTACACTGCATACGGACTGAACCAGGACTGATCCAGAGCGGGACCAGAGCAGGACCAGGGTCTGGTCCCGGTCTGGTCCCTGTTTCAGTCCTGCGCTGGTCCCTGTCTGTCCCGGTCTCAGTCCCGCTCTGGTCCCTGGTGTGGTCTCGGACCTGGATCAGTCCTGGTTCAGTCCGTATGCAGTTGGTTTTATATTGAAAAACGAATGAATGAATGAAACACGGATTCGAGTCAAATGTAAAAATTGTAAACTTGACTTATTTACATACAGTTCCTTTAAAGACGCCCTCTGTAACTTTTCTGGTAGTATATTAGGACTGTTACTAATGGGACTAAAACAAAAGGGATCAGAAAGGGACCAAACCAGTCTAACATTTATCTGTTGGTACTTTGCAGTGATGTCATGCTGGGGGTGTTCTACATGTATCTCTAATGGTGGAATGTTTAGGAGTTACCATGGTGACACAATGCATACATTAACAAACACTGTCCAAAAAAGTTTGAAGAAAAGAGGTCATTTTCAGGAGCCTGTGATCAGTGTGAGTGTTCATGGGTCTGTTCAGGAGTTTGATTTTCAACATAAAGGTGAGAGTGACTAACTGAAAAAGAAACTTCTATAACAGCACAAATCATCTCACCTGTTGTAGTTCCAGTTAAATCAGTTCTTTCTGGTCAGATTGTGTTAAAATAAAGAAGAGATTAAAGTTGAACAAAGCCTCAGACAGAGCAGAGCCTACAGTTAGCTTCACACCCAGGGAATTTTAACATCAGCTGCAAAGTGTCAATTATTGAAAATATCTCATAAATCTAAACTGGACAATCAACTTGTAACTTGTTCTAAGAGTGATAAGAGTACATCGCTGCACGTCTCTACTCCACCACATATAAAAGTACCTGCTTTGTCCACAGCTCCATGTACGTCTTTGAAACACAACATGACAAGTTTGAACACAGCCTATGAGCACTGCTCTATATAAGCTTTCTTATTCCATAGTATTTGTGTGCATAGAATAGAAATCTGTGCGTATTTGGGAAATCTGTGCATATTTGGCTGTAGTTGAGCATAAAATATATATATGTAAACTCTCAAATGAGTCCAGTCGTACATAAAATATATTGAAAAATCCCGTCTGTGAATTCGTAATCGTACTGATGAAAGCGTAATCGTAAATTTTCATTTCGTGATTGTAATTCTTGATGTCGTAACTTTTAGTTCGTGTTCTGATGGATAAAATACACACAATATATTTTATGTACGACTGGACTCATTTGAGAGTTTACAAATACTTATTTTATGCTCAACTACAGCCAAATATGCACGGATTTCCCAAATACGCACAGATTTCTATTCTATGCTCACAAATATTTTTTTAAGTTTTCTTATTCCCTAGCTCTACTCCTACCAAAAATCATCAGTACATGTAAATATCTGCAGTCTGCATCACAGACTGTATACAGAAATGGACAATGCTGACCCGCTAGCCACCGCGTTCCAAATAGGAACTGACTCTGGCTCCAATTCACTTTCTAATGAAAAAACATCACCCCTCTCTATGTAACTGCTGCTGTCAGGCTCATCAGTTTGGTTTAAAGAACTTCACACACTACAGGATTTTTTGGATCTTAAATGATTTTTAAACATGCAACAAAAAGAGCAACACCAGACACAAGGAGAATCTGATGAGATTTTAAATCTCCAATCGTGGCTGTGGAACACAGGCTGCAAAGTTTAAGCGCACCTCTCGTCAGCTGTTTCCTGTCTAGAATAGGATGACCAGACATTCGTATTTATTTAGTTAGTTGATTTTTTATTTTGAATTGATTAGTTTTATACAAGAAATGTCCTAGGTGTCACTATTTTGGACCAATCTTATCCCTGCCAATAGTAAAGAGAGGAATATGTTGTTACTTGTTTAAGTAAAATACAGAAAAACAGTCATGAATGGTTCGAGTGCAGAACTATTTTCCTTAATAACGCACTTGTTTCACAATTTTATTATTACCAACCACCACAAACCGAGGGTGTCCCAGTTTTTGAATTTGAAAATCTGGACACTCTAGTCTGCAGTAAAGCCAATCGCTTTGAGACGTTTAAGTGTTCAAAGATCAGAGCTCTGCACTTAGTTTGTTTCTAGTTTCTAAGTCAAAACTGTGTTATTATTATTTGTGAAATGTGGTGCAATATTTCAGATACATGATTTTAATGCACAGAAAATTAGAGATAAAGTCCACAGAAAGTAGAGTCACTATCTCTAATCTGCAGCTTCACCTCGAACCGTGCGCTGTGTGGATGTAAACAGACACACACGAGGAACTACTCTCACCTTTTTACTTTTAAGAACGATTCCAACTGGATAAACAGCACGGTTTTGTGGACTGGGTGTCATTATTTACAAATTCTAATGGATAATGTGGATGAGATGCTGCACTTTAAATTCACAACTCTACAAAAAGTGAGTATTAGTAAGTCTATTTTCACTATTTCCTGAGTTTTTATGTTGCACCTTTGTGTCCGTCTCTCCGTCTGACGCTCTGGTTTATTGGCTGGTGCAGTACTGTTATGATCTGACAGAGCAGCTCAGAGTCACCCTGACACCACACACACAAGGAGTGCAGTAGCTCCAAAACCACACATGAAGAAAAGTCAGGTCTCGCCTCCTCGAACTCTGGTAGAAACAAATCGCAGCCTAAAACGGGCAAATCCTCCTGTAGTGTGTGGCAGCCTTAAAATATTTGTATTAACCCTTTCTGCATGACCCTGGTTTTATTTCACTAATTTGTCCGTAACTCAAAACATGAACATTAATAACAGATAAATCAGGCCCCTTCTTTCCCTGAGGTCAGTCTATGGTGCGTTCAGAATAGCAGCGTCAGTTGTTCTTGTGTGACTCACCTTGGCGGCTGCAGCGCTGTTGGTCTTGCTGCAGGTGGCGGTTGTGATGCCGTGGCGCTGGAGGACCTGCTCGGCGTGTTTCAGAACCGCTTCGTAGCAGAACTTCAAATGCAACTGGAATGAGACGGAAAACAGAAGATATTTTTAAACTTACCACAATATAAAACATCAAAACCACAACACTACCTTTTGTTCTCTGCTGTGGTGGTTGTTTTCTAGACTTAAACATTGTACAAATTGATTTACTAGTATTATCGAAATCAAAATACCAAAAGAAAGGTGTCCTATAGTTACTTAACGTACTCAGACTCAACATGAGAAATACACAAACAGACAGGAATAAAATGAAGAGTCTAGAAAACATTGTGAAAGGTCTGTTTAGCAAAATGTGTGTGTGTGTATATGTGCTGTGTTTATGTGTACGTGTGTGTGTGTGTGTGGACCTTCTCCTGCAGCATGTTCTTCCTCTGTTGTCTCATCTTCTTCACGAGCAGAGGCAGGTCTGGGATCCCGTTTCCGGCCTCCAGCTCCTGCACGGCGGCGTACAGGAGACAGAAGGCGCCGGTCCGACCCACGCCAGAGCTGCACACAACACACACAGGGCACAGGTTAGAAAAGGAATGAACCTGTACAACTTATCACATGTTAAAAGAACTGTATATAATATTTTCAATTTTTATATTTCATAAACGTGACCTGACTGTGCCCTCAGATACAAAACAGACATGTTCAAATCAAATGTAACTTTGACTAAGAACAGTTTTAAGTCTGATTTATTCTTAATGACAAAAACATTGGACATGATATAAGTTGTTGATGTTGTAATTTGGTGTTTTGTTTCAAGATGATTACCCAATCAGAAAGCAGAATGAGCCTCACATGAGTCTCTCATTTGGGTTGCTGTTTCAATGCAGAAATCCAGCTGGTTTAAACTTAAAATGAATCTTTCAGACCAGCCAGAATGGTGCCTGTGCCGGTTCCTGCACCACTTAAAATAGTAACCAAAGTGCTCACCGCGTTCAAACCATTTAAGTGCACCCATGATGCGTCATCGACAGAGGGTGCGCATTTGCCACCAAATAAAAACAAGGCCATACGAAATCGGATGTCACAGTGAGGAAAATAACAATCAAATCATGGATCGCATCATCAACAACAGCGAGCATTTGTACTCGTACAAATCATTATTTATGTGCACCAAGCTCTGCTACAACATCTGCTGTGGAGTAGGCGGAAGCGACGCTATGCAAAGATTTAACCTTACCATACAAACATGTATATAGTAAATATTTGGTCTCCTCTGCTGACCACTGCACAATCTTCTCGTCACTTGATTTCTCCTTCATATTCCACAAACATGTTTTCTTTGTTTATTTTACCACGTGACCCGGATGATCCTGGCACCGAGATAAGGTGCGGGAACCAGTACCCGCACGGTTCTCTGTCAGCCTGAAAGCACCATCTCTGATCTGAATAGTCACTACCTAAACCCCAGCACCTGCAGCATCATGAATCAGCGCTAATGCAGCCTCTGCAGCTCAGGGAGGGAATTCTGGAGGTTCTGAGCTTTCACATGAGGCCTGTCCATAAACTGACAATGGGAATGCATACAAGGTTTTTTCCATTTGCAGGTTAAGGCATTGGCAACCAAGGCTCAGTTGTGATTGTAATCTTAAATATTAAGATGTAAGAGATACATAACAGCTCCTTTAAGTCACATGCAACTACTACCAGAAGATTTGGGGTTTAGTCCTAGCCATCACTGCATGATGTTATTGTGCCCTCAGAAACATTTCATACAGCTTGTCCAAAACCTTTACACTTTTACAACTCTTTACAAAGTTGTCTGGAACAATATCCTGTCTCCTTGGGTTCTATTGGGCATGATTGACAGGTGGATTAACCAATCAGGGAAATGCATGGTACATTTGTGTCAAAATAAAGAGATTGTGGCTAAGCTCAATGATTCACTCAGAAAGCTGCAATTTTTGTTCCCAAGTTTGAAAAAGGGGTTTGTTGGTTGTTGGTTCTTAATCAAATCTACCTTCAGACATGTCTTACCTGCAGTGCACCACCACAGGATTGTGTAAGGGCCTCTGGTGCAGGTAGTGACCATGGACCTCGTGGATGAAGCGGAGCAGGTTACTCTTACTGTCAGGAAGACCCCTAAGAGAAGAAGAGACCCCATCATTAAAACACACACACACTGCAGAGATAAGAGTGCGCGTGTGTGTGTGGCGTACAGTTGTGGCCAGGAGGTGAACTGCAGGTGCACCACCGTCCTCTTGAGGCTGTGCTCGTGGTACTGAAGGCCGATCATTCGCTCGGTGTGGGTGGGTGTGGTCTTCACCGTGCTCAGGCTCAGGGTGATGGGGCCCTGGGACAGCTGCTGCCCCCTCTCTGTGGGGAAGTAACGCAGAACTTTTCCCTGATGACAGAAGACAGAAGCAAGTGGAGGTTAGAGTCCCATATACTAATCATTTTTACTATAATCACATTTCATTTTGGTCTGGACTCCATAGAGAAAAACACTCCACAACAAGGAACCTTGGCCAGTGAGGATGTAATTTTCTGGCTGAATTAATAATCTTTTTTAGCAATATCATTTGCCAGTGGAATAAGATTGGGTGGATGGTGCACATAAGGACCTAATATAATATTATAATTTATTGATACCTAAATTAGTTTGCTCAGCACAAATGAATGTGTGGTTGTATCTTCAATTTAATGCTATCACTATTTAAAACTAATAGTGTCTATAATGTTTCTTAGGGCGTGGGGGAGATTCCGTTCCATTCCGTTATCACGTGACGCTCATAAGGGAGACCAAGACAAGATGGCAAGTCCGGCCGCAAGTGAGTTGGTCTGCACCAAAAATACTAGTACTTTTGCAATTTGCAGCATTTTAGCTTAAGGCGCACACTTGTTGTAAAACCACATGGCTCATTCGCAAAAATTATTAGCAATCTTTGTTGCAGTTCAGCTTCTGTCAAACTAAAGGACACAACTAAGTGGAATAGATGTGTTCTTTCTGCGACAGAGGACGTGCAGCTGACGATGAGTCTGTTCTGTGCGTGTATCGCGTTGGAAATGTTTCATGTGAAACTTTTCAAAGATTATAAGTCTGCAGGTTGTACGCATAGATCGTACAGCGGTGCGGCTTCGTAGCTTACCAAAGTCATACTAAAACATTTTGGTAATACTGTATACCATGGTAAAATCCTGAGAAGGTTTAACAGTATCAAAATTTGGATAGTGCCCAACCCTAGTGGATGGTCCAAAAAGCTGTGGTCTGCCTTCTGACAAACACACAAACTCACACAAACTCACACAGACACACACACAGACACACACAGACACACACACACAGACACACACAGACACACACAGACACACACACACACAGACACACACACACACACACACCAGACACACACAGACACAGTTGCATCATAGTTGCATCACAGTTGCATGCTCCCCCCACTGGGATTTGCACATTTATATTTATGTGAGCTGTTGATTTCACACACAGCAGAGCTCTGTGGTCAGCTCCTGCTGGAGGTCCCCAAAGGCACACAGAGGGACGACCGTTCAGCTGTGGCCAGTCTAAGACTTTGCCCATTGACTTACATTCAGTCACTACTTTGCCTCTGTCTTTAGTTTAAAGCAGAACTATTATGTAAAGATCCAACTCTGCCCAGAGAGTGCGCCCCACTCCTGCAGTGTATATCCTTTTCTTTTATGCAAATGATATCTTATCAAACATAACAATTTTATTTACAAGGAAAATATTTTCCCAAATTTTTTTGAGAATGTAATCTTTGTTAAATCAGTGTATAATTAGAACAAATCAGTTCGTTAATTTCCTTTGGTCAATTTGCATAATCATGAAACATGTTACAATGATTCATGAATAACACAAAAATAACACATAACTAGAACTAGGGGTGTGCAAAAATATCAAAATATCGTATAATTTAATGTGATGATACAGTATCGATATCGTGGATTATCATATAGTATTTTTTCGTATATTATGCTAAATTATTTAGTTTCAGAGCTACAGTTTTGCTCATTTGACACATTTGACATTTTCACTGTTTTGATGAGTAAAATGTTTGTGTTTCATATGAATTTTGCACAAGAGTGGTTGAACTTCTTTAACTTTTAACATCACAGGCATGATTTAGTTATTATTTTTTTAGTGAACCGTATCGAATCGATTTGAAATGTATCGTATGAAATCAAAAGTGCACTGTATCAAGGTAGGTATCGTATCGTGGCCTATGTATTGAGATATGTATCGTATCGGCAGCTTCTTAATGCTTCCCAGCCCTACACATAACACACACAGTTATTCTACAGTCCCCAGTCAAAAACAAACACACAGATACTTAAGTCTCCAGGCTCCCTCACCTTCTCCAGCTCCTGCTCAGACACCAGCATCACTATGAGTGACACTTTCTGCTCATACACCATGAGCCAGAAGTCTGCGGCGGTGCCCGTGAGGGGGGCCTGGGTGGCGATGATGCGTGGGCAATAGGGGGACAGCTCCTCCACCAGGCTGGCGTTAATGTAGTCGTCTTTGCCCGACTGCAGCAACACCCTGTTGGCGTCGTAGGGCATGACGTCCTGGTGGCGGTTCTTCATGGTGTAGCAGCGGGCGATGGCGATGGACAGCTGCCGCGCGTCCTTCTCCTGCTGCTCCTGGAGTTCCTTCCAGCGAGCGTCCAGCACAGACATGCCCCCCTCAGTGTCCGAGGGCAACTCCAGAGAGTCCACCTGGGACCTGAAGGGAGAGGCAGGTTTATTTATATAAAGCAGTTTGTACATGAAGTCATTCAAAACGCTTTACACAATAAGAAAAACATTTAAGAAGGAGGAGGTTTAACTGCTAAAATCAGTCTGTGAAGAGAAGTGGACAAAAAAATTTAATTACGAACAAAATAGCTAAATAAAAACACCAGGATCATGTAAAGCGGGTTAATGTTTTAAGAAGAAAATGATCAGGCTACTGCAGCACAGAGACAGGAGTGACATTTTATCAATGTAAAGTCAATTGGAACCAGAGTCAATGGAGCCTGAAGCGTGTCCATGCTCACTTTCTATGTGGAACACAGTGGTTAAAGGCGACAGATATTCAAGTTTATTTGCTTAAATTAAGGATTGTATGCTCCTGCGTTTCACTCCTACTAAAGAGAGAGCCTTTGAATGATTAATTCCTATTTATTCCTTTGGACAATTTTCAGCTTTCAACAAAATTCCCTAAATCAGGCTCGAGACAGAGACTGGACGTGACTGTTAATGTTGTCTCTTTGTTTCTGTGCACTAAAGACAAAAACGTGAGTCTGATGTGAGATTACCTGAAGCGTTCCAGTTCACTGTAAAGGCGGGACACTCTCTCTGGAGCCTGGTAGGGGTCCCCCTGGATGACGAGGACCCCCTGGGAGTTCTTCTTGCGCCTCTCTCCGTCCTGAGGGTCGGCTTTGGTGGGCTGGAGCACGTTGGTGGGAGTCTTGGTTCCTCCGTGTTGACTTTCAGGACTTGATGAGAGCAGGTCATCTGTACTGGAGTTCTGCCGCTGAAAGAGCGAAGTGGAGGGCGAGACCGCGGAGGGAGAGGGGAGGGTGGGGTTAGGGGGTGCTCCCGGGGTGCTGGGGGGTCTGGGCTGGGGGGTGAGGGCCAGAGGGGCGGGCGAGGGGGGAGCCGGGGAGGGTGATGGGGAAGGAGACGGGCCCAGGGCATTGGGTGGCACTGGGGGAGCTCCCGGTGTGGGCTGGATCATGTGTGGGACGGGCGGGATGTGTGTCGGGGCCAGAGGAGGGGGCAGGCTGAGGGGCAGGGGAGGGTCCACTGGTGCCCGGGCCGGGGGGGTACATGGTCGGGGCAGCGGGGTGGCCCATTGGGAGAGCCGGTTGTTGTGAAGGGGCTGGTTGTGGAGCTAAAGGTTGCTGGGGCATGACTGGTGGTGCCCCAGGATAGACCCCACTGTGCCCAGGTGGGGGTTGGTGCACTGGGGGCATGTGGGGAGGGGGACCCCTGGGCACATGCACCTGAGGACCTGGGACCATGTGGGCTTGGGACACAGGAGGGAGCTGTGGGGGCAGCTGAGGGGGGAGCTGTGGGCGTAGGGAGGGGTGGAGCGGTTGGCTCACTGGGGGCATATAGTTCTGAGAGACGGGGGGCATTGCCTGACTTGTGGGGGGCACATTTGGGGCAAGTGGCATCTGGGCGTGTGGGGGCACATGCGGACCCATGTGCTGCTGCTGGGGGAGCAGGTGTGGAGCCGGGGGTCCTGGAGCCATGTGCTGATTAGCGTGGTGCATGTAGTGCTGAGATGTGGGCGGGGCTGGCTGTGATGTGGGGGGCATTTGTGGAGGGGGCACCTGTCCGGGTCTTGGCATCATATGAGCAGCCTGTTGGGGCATATACCCCTGTGGGGTAGGGTAGCCTTGAGGTGGATACCCGTTCTGTTGAGGGGTAAATGTCTGCTGATAGTGTGGGGGCATACCGGGCTGTGGGGGCATGTACCCATGAGGGTAAGGCTGGGGGGCAGGGGCGTGGGGCCCCGGGTACACCTGAGCCGGGGGGAACTGCTTTGGTTGTTGCTGTTGTTGCTGTGGGAGTGCAGGTGGCAGTGCAGGTGCCTGTCCAGGGGCTGGCATGGGCATCCCTGGCTGGGACATGTACTGTGGGTACCCCCCCATGTGAGGGGGCATAGTGTAACCTGTGGAAGCTGGAGGGGGCACAGCGGGACGTGGCGTGGGGGCGTAGCTGGGGATGGGAGCTTGGATAGTGTTCACTGTGGTGGTGGAGGGCCGCACTGGCGTGGGCACCACTGTGGAAGAGGGGGGTCCTTGGGGAGGGGGTCCAGGATATCTGGGAACTGCAGCCTGTGGAGGCATTTGTGGAGGGGGCATATGAGCAGGGGGCATCTGTGGAGGCGGCATTTGTGGACGGGACATCTGAGGAGGGGGTATTTGTGGGCGCATGTGTGGGGCCATCTGAGGCACAGGTCTGTGTGGGAGGGGGCCCTGGGTGCCAGGGAGAGAGCCAGATGTGGGGAACTGTGCGATGCGGGCGAGGAGCTCTGGGGGGGGCAGGTTGGCGGGGAAACGGGGCAGAGCAGCAGGGGATGCTCCAGGCCAGGGCAGAGAGGTGCTGGTGCCAGGGGGCAGGAAGGCCTCAGGGCCGGGCACACGGGGGGCTCCGGGGGCCAAAGCGCTCATGTCAGGGGGCAGACTCCGCAGCTCTTCAGGCAGGTCGCCCCCTAGAGCCAAAATGGCAGCACTGAGCTGTGCCAGCTCCGCGTCCTCCAGACTGGAGCAGGCAGAGTCTGCGTCAGGGGCCTTGGGCTGCAGGGACGGTTTGGCAGCTGTGGGCCGAGCCGGGGGCTTCTTCTGATCTCTGAAAACAACGGGGCAAGAATTAGAGAGTGCATCATTTTGATGATTAAAATGAGTGTGTTTCATATGAACTTTGCAGAGGCAGTGGTTTACCAAAGACTTAGTATCACAGCCATGATTTAGCCTCTATTTTTTATTGAACCGTAGTGAATTGAGTTAAAATATATCAACGTATTGAATTGTATCAAACTGATATTGAGATATGCACGGTACCACGGCCTGTGTATTCAGGTATGCATGTACCTGCAACTTCTTAATTAGGGCTGGAAACACAGGGTCCATAGCTCATGCTATAATTTTATCTTCATGTCAATAGATGCTATAATAAATATATAACACACATGATATTCTATAAACTTTTTAAAAACAGTATGTTTTGTTAAACCACTAAATGTGCAAGTCAGTACTGAATAAAACTGTTGTAACCATTAAAACAGTGACTATACCAAGTCTGTTGCATGAACAAGTTTCCTTTCTCTGACCAAATATCGAAATTATAGCACTGTCACAAAATAATTTAGTAAAAAAAAAAAACAAAAAAAAACAAAACTCCACATTCTAATTTAAAATACTTTTTGTCTGTTGTTGTACACACCTGTCCAGTATGGGCTTCCTCTCCTCTGCCCTGGTCTGACACAGAGCCTTGGCCCTCTCCAGCAGACGAGATGCTTTGGTCTCCAGATCGTCGTAGAAGTCCTTTCCCTCCTGAGACTTCTTCATCAGATCTTCATAGGCCTCGTAGGAGCCCACCAGCCCCTGCACCGTGCTGTTCCACTGCTGCTCGGTCTGACTCAGGCCTTTGCGCACAGAGGCGTACTGCACGTTTGCTTCAGTGAGGGCCTTCAGTATGTTCTCCTGAGCGGCCAGGTTCTGATCAATGTAAACTTTTAACTGCTCATATTTCTTTAGCTGCTCCTCAAAAACCCGCTGTGGACAGAAGATCACACCTCATCAAGATCTCATGATATTTGTTCATATTTTTAAATATGTATCTAATATCTCATTTTCTGATTTTTTTTTTTCCTGATATATTTCACTCTATGTGTCATAAGTTTACATAATATATGGGTTTGACTTTCTGTAATGAGTGACAAAAAATGTTGAACTTTTTCATGATATTCTAATTATTTGTGATGGACTGTTACACTGTGCAACTTTTCTGGTGGAGGGTCCATTACCTGCTTGTGTCCATGGAGATGTTATTGCTTTGCCAGGAATGTTCCATGGTATGACATTAACCATATCCATCCAGCATTTATTCATTAGGGGCATTTCTATTGCTTAAAAATACAATCATTCCTTCTGTGAGGGGGGACTCTACAGATCAGATAGATAATCTATACTGTGGAAAACAAGAATATTTCCATGGAGACAAGCAGGTGACAGACCCTTCAACTAAAAATGTTATGCCGTGCACCTTTAACCATCTAAAACAGGTCCATACCTTCATATCTGCCCTCTCTGTGGTCACCAGGGTGGATGTGATGTCGTCCTGTTGGATCAGGTCTCGTAGCTGCTTTTCAAAGGAGCTTCTCTGGTCCCTCATCTCCTGCACTTTCCCCAGGATTCGTTTCATCGTCTGCAGTCCAGCCACCTCCTCTGCAAAAGACAACAGAGTCAATGAAGACTTCACAGAAAACTACTACACAGACTAGAGACAAAATGCAAATGGTAAATGAACACCCTTGATTTTGACAGCATTAAGTACAGTGATGGAACACAAAACACATGTGAAATGCACTATACACTGACTTTGTTTGTATTGTATTGTATCACATACTTTCATAATACATCAATAACTAGTGCAGCTTACAATATTTGTAAACCATAATTTGGGTTTACACAGAACTCAATAATGGAATTCACTTTAAAAACAAGCAACAACATCCTCTGTGTGTAAATGGACAAGGATTTCTCCAACATTAACACTTGATTAGAATCAGTTATCTGCAAGATACATTAGAACAGTAAGGAACATTCAGACCTTCAGCTGGTCAAAGTTTGATCTCGTTTGATCAGAAGTTAAGCAGGGCTGGATCTGGTTAGTACCGGGTTTGTGGATAAGAGACCTCTGGGAATACCAGGAGCAACAGTGGGACAGCAGTGTCTCTAGTGCAAAATGTTGTGTCTTTAGGCAAGACACTTCTGCCTATGTGCCGTTATTGGCTTCTGTCAGTCTGCTCCAGGGCAGCTGTGGCTACAGTACACGCCACCAGACTGTGGAGTGAATGAATATTGCTCTGTGAAAGGCGCTATATAAATCCAGTGCATTATTATTTAATTAGGCATTGGTTAATGAAACGTCCCTGATCATAAACTACAGAAATGATCTAACTTTCAACTTAAGGCTTAAATCAAATGATAGTTTTATTACCATTTCAGGCCCAAGTCTACACCATGTAAGATGGCTGCTGTTATGGTGCTGGGCTGTACAGAGTTAACTGCCCTGGTACCTGCTTGGTTCCCTCTCACCTTCAGAGAGCTGTGGGCTGGGCAGGGCCTCCCTCAGACTGTCCAGGGGTCCTCCCAGCAGTCGCAGGTTGTGGATGTGCAGGTTCATGGCTCGGTGCAGTTCTGTGTTGGTGAAGCTGGCTTTATCGTGAGCTTCCATGTACTTCTCCAGGTCCCTGCGTATCTCTGCCAGCGCCTGAGCCTGCGCAGGGGGGTGGAGCTCGGTCAAAGCCCCGGCCCCCACTGCCTCCTGCACTGCCCGCTCCCCCGCCTCATCTGCCTCCAGGACGTCACGGATCTCCTTCAGTGAGGACTCCACATCAGTGAAGACTCCCGACAGCACTGGGAGGTAGAGAGAGGTTTAAGTGAATATAAAAAGAGTTGTTTTCAGTTTCTGTTTATCTAATATATGCCACATGTGTCAGGTATAATATTCTTAGAGCACAACTGCAACCACCCACTCCCCAGTTCTGGAATTTTGCCGTTAATTTTTCCCAAACTTTCAAAAAAAAAAAAAAAAAAAAAAAGTATATTAAATGTTTAAAAGCTCAGGGCTAATCAGCTCTGTGAAACTAATGAGCCACAGAGCTATAATATTATTTAAAATCTGTTTCTGAAACTTTATGTACCACAAAGTTTTAAAACATTCAGCAGAGTATTGAGTTTTGAATGTGCTTTTTGGGCTTAAAACAAGCACATTATGGATATCAGTGACCACATAGCGCTCACCTACATTTAACACATTCATTTAGCATCATAACTTGTTTTAGTGCGAAGACAGCGGCACGTTCAGCACTCAGGTTGTGCGAGTATACGCTCTGTTGATAACCAAATAATCTGTCTATATGTATGAGAAGAGTTGTGTGGTTGTGTGTGTTTAGGAGCTGGTTTGCACTGACTCTGCATGGACTGCACCAGGCTCTTCACTGTGTCTGGTCGGACGCTCAGAGCAGCACATTTCTCCATCAGCACCGGGGGGATGTGGCTGTACATGTCCAGATTATCCACAGAGTCCGGCTCCAGGCCCAGAGAGTCCATGAACTGTCTGTCAACAAAACACACAACACAGCACTCAACACTGCTCTGAATACACAAGCAGTAATCAGGGCTCTCAAATTGTGGGGCACAGGCATGTTATGGTGGTATGCCACACTGCAGCTCTAATCTAGTCTGTTTTTACTTACAGTATAGTACGGTGAGGGAAGCATCAGCACCTGTCCCTCTTTTGTCCTGCACAAATATTGAGGCCCCTGTCTCTCGTGCCACTTATTTAGAGAATGAACCTCCTTTACAATAATACCACTTTGTAATACCATAATAATAATACCATAGTATTTATTATTGAATATTTTTACTTACTCTAGCGTTTCATTCTTGCTGTCAATCTTGGCCATCACATCTCTCAGCAGCTTGGCCTTCTCCTCACTAAAACATAGAAAATATATTACATTTTAAATGAAGTATCTCTAGTTTTACTTCATCTTTTCTGACAGATGGGGATGATGAAAGCACTGATTGTTCCCATCGTTCATGCACAGGGAATCATTCAAAGCTTTGAGCACCGCCCTCATCTGTCATCCATAGAACTGTATTTACATTTGTAACTTCTGTTTTAAAAAATCATAGGGTTTGGCTAAAGGTGTATATTATGGTGACCTGTAGAGTGAGGAGGCTTCATGTGCTGCCATAGGCACCAGTTTGGCAAACAGGTCCGGCCCGGTCACACTGGGGTCTGTGGGGTTCACTGGGAGAGCCTTCACCAGAGGAGCGCCTTTGTGCACAAAAGGAAAACAGAAGTTATTTAAAAATAAAATGCTTCAAAACGTTTTTACAGACAGATCATGTTTTAAGCCAGATGTCCTTCTGATTACAAATACAGGACTAAGCCACACAATGAAAAATCATGCCTGAGGACGCAACAGTCTGTACTCTGTTTTATGTTTATCACTCAATGTTTTATGTTGTTTCTCTCACCTTTAACGGAAGCGAGAGTCTCTAAGGCAGGAACAGCCTCGTGGTAGATAAAGTCATTGTCCTTCTTTGCAGAGTTAAACCTGTGTGTGAAATTACATAAACAAGTTACTCAGATTCAACAGTATTCACACAGTTCTATGTTCTTACTTTCCACCAATGACATCCATGGTGAATCTCAGTGCCTCCTGCACACTGTCAGGCTGACCCTATAGGAAAGAAGAACACACAGCAAAATTTATAGAGAGATATTTTTATTACTAAAGGAGCTGGACCTGATAGTTACTGTCTTAGTTTACGGTTTGCGGTGGTCCAAAGTTATTCCTCACTTGCCTTATTCAAATCATCCTCATTATTAACCACGCTGAGTTTATATGCGCTTTTGACTTTATGAGGCCAAAGCACAGTTTGCTGTCACGATAATGCCAACAGCAATTAGAATGCCAACAGCACACTTCCAGATTATTGGACAAAAACACTCTATAATTAGATGCAGACACATGCTGTATATAGATGCTGTATAAAGAAGTGGACGTCACCCACAGCATTCAGCTCACCAATTCTACCTGTTATAGGGGCAATTTTAGAGTTTGTTTTTTAGGAATACAAATTGATTTTCATACAAAATAATGAAATATAAACACCAGGATCACAAAGAGCGGGTTAATATGAACATTTTAAGACAAAATGAGGAATCTGACAGGAGCAGTTACACAGTAAGGTAACGTTTTTCAATACAATCTGAATTGGAGCCAGAGTCATTGGAACCGGAAGTGCGCCCATGCTCAATTCCTATTTGGAACTTGGCAGGTTATTTATGTCCTTTTATGTGTACAGTCTATGCTTATACCACATATCTGTACTGAGGTAAGACACACTTTGCTCTAATACACTGATGTAAATTGGATACAGGGCCATAATGTGCTCATGACTGGAGCATTAAAACTGTCTTACCTTGGCCAGTTTGATTGCTTCATTGAGTTTGTCCAGGGAGCTCTGCAGGTAGGCCACCTAGAGACACAAAATCATTTAGAATAACAGAAGAAGTGACCAGTGTGTCCGTGCAGTGGAGGAGCATACTCACCCTCTCTCCATACTTCTGCTGCTCCTCCGCCTGTTTCCCCATGTGGAGCTGGAAGGTGAAATGAATCAGAAATGTAAAGTCAAAAATTAAAAACATAGAAAATGGGAGGGCTATATTAAATAAAATTTAAAACAGTTAGTTAATAGCCTTAAGACAGACTGTTGTGGATTGAATAAAGTCTGTGGGAAAGACACTGCTTGATCAAGGGCAGTTTATATACACCATGTTTTGTGCGCCCTCTGGTGGCAACAACGGCTATGAATCAAATAACAGATTACTTTTTGACACACTGGGGTGAAACCTTTTTGTGTGTGTATGATAAAAATTCCAAAGTTCACATCTTATAGTGACCTGCTACTTGGTTTAAAAAAAAAAAAAAAAAACTCAAAGCAATAAAGGTATAATCACACAGAATAACTTTAGGTAAACCATTTCTGTTTGTAACCAGACTTCTACTTTAATGTACACTTTTTATTTGTGGCCAAACCTCCTTATCAAAGCCTGATCTCGACAGACCTCAGAAGCTAAGCAGAGCTGGGCCTGGTCAGTACTTGGATGGGAGACCACTGGGAATATCAAGCGCCACAGTGGGGTGCCAGTGGGGTGTGTGTTGGTGGTGGTTGGAGGGGCTAATGGCACAGACTAGCAGCCTCTCAGTCTGCCCCAGGACAGCTGTGGTAACAATAGTATGGAGTGGATGAATAATTCACCGTAAAGTGCTTTACGTGTCTTGAAAGGCAATATATAAATGTATATATAATTATATAAATTAAATTATATATTAATTAATATAAAAATATTTTCAAATTGTTAAAATATATAATGTTATAAATTAACTCACTACTAGCTACCATTGTTGCCATAGCTGCCCTGGAAGTGAGGCTGCTAATCTGCACCATCAGCTCGTCTGAGCACCATAATCACTGAAACACAATGACATCACACTCACATGTGCAATAGAAGCAAAGTAATAGATCTTCATCTGGACCAGTTTCTTCCAGTCCTTCTGAATCTTTCCCAGCATGGAGGCAGTCTCAGAGTTCTCCAGAGCTCGGCACGCCTCTTTGTAATAATCCACCACCTGTAAAACACGCACAGTTACAAACACACATCTGTCTCATACCTGCTCTCCTCTCAAACCTCTGTCTCACCTGAGCACTGATACGAGCCACCAGGAAGCTCTTCCTGTTGTCCAGCATGGACTTCTCCAGGAGACACTCTTGGGCCTGACCCTAAAGACACACAGTCACATGACTGTTAACACACACTCTGAAGACTGGTTAAATAACACTGACATACAAATACACTACCAGTCAAATGTTTAGACGCATCATCTCTTTTAGAACTTCCTACATACATAAAGAAAACATCAAATGTATGTAAGTACTTATGTAGTAAAGAAAAATATGTTAAATAACTCTGATAAATATTTGTTTATATTTCATATTCAAATTCCTCAAAGTATCCACCCTTTATCAATAGCACAGCAAACCCCGGGCCTTCTCTCAGTGAGCTTCATGAGGAAGTCTCCTGACATGGTCTTCACTTCACAGGTGTGCCTTCACGGGGTTAAGAATAACCAAAAGTACAAAGCACATACTGACTGTAGGTGCGGTCGCCTCTCCACACATTTGACCTGTAATTTGGCCTGATGGCATCACCTGCTTGTCTCTTAGGAGAAACAGTAGATAAGTTTAGTGCATTACTATGGACCTTTTGGATATTTCATGGCAAAGTACAATGTAACCAACAGAATCTGAAAACCACCAATAGCATCACCATAGAGTCTTTAGTATTACCATGCGACCTTATACTAATTTCCCATTCAAAAATTATTCAGTCCACACTTTGTCCTCCTTATGCATTTTTTTCTTGTTCAGATGCCTGTGTTGGTTGTAACCACAGACTGTATAAAGAAGTAGACATAAGTAAGTGCGACATCCCCCCGTGTCTGTTTCCAGTCAAATGAAGCTCACCAAGTCTAACAGTTATAGGAGTGAATTTTAGGAGCAATTTTTTTCCCACTTTGGGAATTTTAAGAACAATATGAGTCTGACAGCTGCAGTTTCAGAGAGAGGGGTGACAGTTGTTCAACACAAATTGAATTAGAGCTGGAGTTGATGGTGGAGTTTAGCTCTGTCCGTTTGTACAGTATATTCAGTCTATGGCTGTAAGAGTGACAGTGACTTACGAGCATGAGGTTGATGTTGAGGTTGAGGATCTGGTGGCTCATGTCCACACTGTAGCTATGGCTGAAGTGGTCACGCAGATACGAGAAGGCTCCAGCCGAGCACTGGAAGTGAGTGCACGAAACCTTCATTCCCTGAGAACACACCAGCACAACAGTTTAAAATGAGATTATGGCATTCCTTTCTCTTACTATGTGTATCCATGTTAGGAATGTAACAATAACCGAAATATCGTGATATTGTATCATCAACGTTCTCACAATAATATCGTGGACCATCATAATATATCGAATTACAAGTCTCTTTGCTTAAGTGAAGAATTATGATGCAGCAATAGCTAAAAAACACAGAGGGAACTACATAGACTCCTTAGCTCCATTTCAATGTAGATTACATGAAGAAATAACAGTTCTAAGCACTTTTAAGTCTTAGTTCTTTGGATTAAGTCTTGTCAAGACATTTTAGCCTCCACAAAATATCACAATAAATATCATACAGTGAGATGTACATGAAAATATCGTACCTAGAGATTTGGATATTGTTACATCCCTAATCATGTGCCTCCCCACCATATCGTGAGCTTTCCTACGATATCACAATAAATATCGTACGGTGAGGTTCAAACCGTGACGATCTCGTTACACTCCTAATCTACTGTATGTATTTACAAGTAACACTGTCAAAAGCACAAACTTCACAAACTAAACATGGTCCATCTCAAGTACGTGTTGACTAGATTATGGTGTTAAATGGCCTGTACCTTCTATTATTAGTCTGTCTATATCTCCAAAGCTGAAAATGCTCTGTTCCACCTTGTGATGTCGTGAAGTGGTAGTTTTCAAGTTAACAGCTTCTTTACCTTTTATTTAGAAGAGATTGGCAATTCCAGAGCTGAAATGATCAAAATGATTCTAATAAAGGTGTGTGGAGTTTAAAAACACAGTGAAGCACATCCTGTATTACAACATGACATCAGAAGGTGGAAGATGGAGTGTTTTCAGTTTAAGAGAAGAACACAGCCTAAATATGTAGGGTTTGTGTGTTAAATATGTGAATGAAGCAGCATTATAACATAAATCAGAATCAAATAGTGTAATTTGGGCCATTTACATAAAAAATGAAATTAGTTCTGTTTTTAAGAGTAAAAATCAATGCTTTTATCGTGAAAAAAATTAATTATAATGCGGTGTGTTACCTCCTCTGAGACTCGGTTGTCCATGGCTCCCAGCATAGAGTGAAGGGCCCCTGGAATCATCCACAGAGCAATAGAATTAAATACAGAAAATGTTCCATATCACCAAGTTTCATTCAATTTTCCAAATGGCTAAAAACATGATGAGTGTGAAACAGTACCCAGATTGTACAGGATGCAGGCCTGCTCGTAGCTGATGTCGTCATGTGTTACAGTTTTTCCAGAAAAGATCTCGGTCCTGGAAAAGAGAAGGGAAATTCTATTAAAGGGCCCATATTAGACTATTTCTGATTTCTGGTATAATGTAGTTTCCTCATCACAAAGAGACCTGGAGTCGTGTTTTCTTTCATTCCCACAAACCCTGCAGATTTAGTTTCAGTTTGAGAGTTCTCTCAAACATAAAACACTCTGTTCCATCTTGTGATGTCATGTGGTAATACAGGAAGTGGTCTACTGTGTTTTAAACTCCATACAACTTCATTAGAATCATTTGGATGATTTCAGCTCTAGAATTTCCCATCTTTACTTAATTAAATGTAAAAGGACGATGTTAACTTATACCAATAATAAAAGATGAATGTGAATGAAACACAACACAACTCCAGGTATGTTTGTTGAGGAGGTAACAACATTACAACACGACGGACCTTTAGCTTTGTACAAATGCTTTAATTTGATAACTCTAATAAATGATAATTAAATATTTATGTAATGTTGTGCTTTATTTTTAACAACTTTCTACATTTTATACACAGATAGAAGACATCAAATACCGTATATTAAGTAAGATATATGGATTTATGTAACAAAAAAGGTAAATACTAAATGTTTTCTTATATATTTTATGATTAAAGTATTCACCCTTTGCTTTGTCGAAAAATATGATTATTTAACTTTTTTCTTTACTAAATAATTTCATATATACTGCTTACATCAAAAATGTAAATAGTAGCACAAAATAAATTTAAAAAAATGTAAAAAACACTGAATGAGACGTGTGTCCAAACTTTTGACTGCTGCTGCTTTTTAAATAACAGTGAAAGGTTTCAAAACACTCTTTGCTACTTTCTACATTTTTAAATATACTGTGTGTTTTTTAAGGAATAGAATTTTTTTTATACATTCTGTAAACCATTGCAAAAGAGCAAAAGAACATTAACTTTGTAAACTATCATCTTCTGTGATTTTATGGAGGATACAATTGTATTATTTTCATATATTTTTTGTTCAATTTCATATTTAATGTGTCTAAATAGCCCCCCAAAACTCTAAACTAGGACAGCACAGCTCAAACTAAATAATTTAAGTTTGCAGATGTTTTCGTTTTAGGCTCTGATAATTCTGAGTCGATGCACCACGTTTTAATTATTCAAAATGAAACAATTTTGTGTCACATGAATAATAAATGAAGAGTTGAATTAGCAGCGCATAGATTTGATGGTCCAGCTCGATGTACGTTGTAAATCACTAAACTGTAAAGTGAACATCACATCAGAGCAATAAAAAGGTCTTTTATCTGATCTATCTGAGCCTGAATGTGAAAATACAGTGTCCTTGTTTTGATCCTGTTTAAGTCTGGTTTGGTTCAGTTTTTATTACATTTAAAAATGGGTTAATGTGACAGTATGGTGAGAAAATATGCATGTGTGAAATATTATTAACTAAAAGTGGAAGATACATTGAAAAATATTACAAATGCTGTTTTGGATATATGCTAAATTAAAGAGGAGGATGTTGTGTATAATTAAAACTATTTAAGGCCCTTTGTATTTACAGCCACAGTATGTGTTTTTTAGTCCAGAAATAGACGTAAACATTGTTTTTATCATTTTGGGTGGTTTTTGAGTGTTTACTGCACTGAAAAATGTGTAAAAACATGCCTCCTTTCTGTGAGTGGGCTTGGATCTCCACAAACCAAGACAAACAAACCAGACTCTAATTTGGGCTGGAGGAAGGCCTCTTCCTGCTTGTTTCCACGGAAATGTTGTTCCTTTGACTATAATATAATATTCCACAGTACGGCATAAAACCTGTCTCCATGATCTGGCTTTCCATTTCCATGGAGTCATGCAGGCGATGTGTCACCTCCAGAAAGTTACATGCTGTGCTTTAAAGAATACTCAAAACTATATTATACTTTACTATTCTATTTCTACAAGAAAACTGCCAATTAGCAAGTGCCAGATTATGAAAAATAAAAAAAACAGAAACTTGTGATCTGTCAAATAATTAGTATTCTTACAGTAATAGGCACAATTTAGCAGAATTCTAATGGATCGCAAAAAATGATCAGGATAATCCCCAAACTGTGGAATAACCCACAACCATGTTTTTAACAGCAGATATTTTTAAAAAGTTTGAATTTAAAAAAATAATAAGTAAAGTGTGTGCCAGTGACTCCTATTTAAAGAGAATGCAGTCAGTGTGCATGTGTGGGTGTGTGTGTATGTGTGTGTGTGTGTGTGTGTGTGTGTGTGTGTGTGTGTGTGTGTGTGTGTGTGTGTGTGTGTGTGTGTGTGTGTGTGTGTGTGTGTGTGTGTGTGTGTGTGTGTGTGTGTGTGTGTGTGTGTGTGTCTGTGTGTCTGTGTTTTGCCCACCATGAGATGGGCACTGCTGCCTCCTGCCCCGGGCCCATGGGCACACGGCTCTGGAGATAGTGCAGTTGGCCAAAGTACTTCCTCAGAGTACTGCATCCTTCAAAGTCCCGGGTGACATTCACTGCGCTCTGGAAAACACAGCACTCACAGTGAGTTTGTGTTCAGGGCCACTGTACAGAGATGCTTGAAGAGACGCAAAGTGCTTGGATATGAAAAGTAGCTGCAAACTTTGTGATGCGCTCGTTTGGTTTTCATTTGCATAAAGAAGACATGATACAACCACAGAGCATCGCATAAAAATGTTCTTTTATTGTTTTAGTTTGTCATACCATCTACAGGCAAAGAAAATCTAATCAAGTTACAGATGGTAGTTTTAAATTGCACAGATTTAATCAACAGTGAATTTTGCTTTTGAAAAAAATTAAATCAAGCTCAATCAATATGTTCAGCAAAAATTTATTGTGATTAATTTTTGTGCCATACCACCTAGTCTGATTATAAGTGATTACTTTTAAACAGTGATTGTCAATCTTCAAGGCTCAAAGTGCTTTTCATCAAAGAACCACTCACCCATTCACACACACACACACACACATTCATACACCAGGGTACACAGACACTGAGAGAGAGGTGGGTTGAGTGTCTTGGCAAAGGACACGACAACAGCAATAATCTGTAGGAGCTGGAATCAAACCACCAACCTGTGAGTCAGTGGATCTGACCGCTTGGCCAATGGTGTTTATGTCAAGAATGGGATTTGAACCACGCAACCTTCAGATCAGTGGACAAAAGTTCTACCAACTGAGCTACTGTCTCCAGAAGATGAGGCCTGTACTCACCTGTCTCAGTGTCTCCAGCTTCTTCAGTTGTTCATTGTAGTTGTCAGGGTTCTCCCCATAATTCTTCAAGATAAACTGGGGGGGAAAAAAATCAAAGACAACATTTAAATTGGAAAAATTAATTACTGACTTAATTAACTAATATTATCAAAATGATTTTTTAATGTAACTATAGACCAGACCTGGGCATTGTCCAGCTCCAGAGCCACATACAGTTGTTTGGTTGACTCTGACCGGCCCATTTAAGATAATTTGGAATTATAAAATACACATATTTTATCATTTTCCTCATGCATAGACTAAAGCTGCATTGCTTTCATTTTAGAGGTGTTTTTTTTTTTTAATTACATTTTTGCAAGGCAGCCTCACTTTTTCATTGCTTAGTCATAACATAAACTCTTACCAGTCTGACCAACTTGTCAAAACAATGATATTTACAGTTTTGTTTTGTTTTTTTGTTTTTTTTTTATAGAGAAATAGAATTAATATTATGTAGAATTGAGTTAAGCATTTTGGCCCGGCCCTCCACAATATTTTCTGTTTCTCATGTGGCCCCATGGAAAAAATAATTGCCCGCCCTGCTAAAGACTGAAGTGGACTAAGGGAGTGTGACGTCACCCATAACGTTTGGCTCCAGTCAAATGAAGCTCAACGAGGATAACAGTTATAGAAGCAATTTTGGAGCCAAGTTTCATATTAGGAATAGAAAATGATTTATGGACAAAAATGTGAAATACAAACATGTAGAGCAGGTTATACAACATATTAAGACCAAAATAAGGAGCCTGACAGTAGCAATTTTTCAATACAAAATCGAGTCGATGGAGCCAGAAGTGTCTCCATGTATGTACATTTCCACTACTAGCCATGTCCATTTATACAGTCTATAATTAACTTGTAACCCTAGTTAATACTCTGTTACAATGATTAAAGACTTTGTTCATAGTATTTCTTGCACTGTCATGTTTTTGTCCACAACACTTTCCAATTTGTCAACCATTTAAAAAGCTCTCTCTCCTGAAAATGCATTCAAAAAGACATTAGTGTCCAGTAGGTGCCGGTGGACGCAGAGTTATGGCAGTAAATTATTATCAACAATATCACAGAGGGCAAAGATCTGCAGCATTTACTTTGACCAAGCGTGATTTCACCATTACTTCTATGTGCGCACTCAAAAACTTTAGAAAAACAACTTCAAATATTCATATTCATTCATAGTTAAAACATTTGTATTGCACAACTTTAACACTACCTTTATCAACCCAAGAAGGTGATGAAATATAGGTCAATATATAACCAAAGGGAGAATACAAGTTACTGGAATTGTTACAAGAACAAGGATAGGCCTGTCACAACAATCACTGCATCAAGTTAACGTTAAAAAGATCAGCAATACTGTTTAGGCTGAATATTTATCATGGTTTGTGTACCTACGAGGACAGTAAGGTACTTTCCGTTATTTTTCTGCGCACAGTAAGATTTGAGTTGTAGACTTCTGAACAAATGACTTCTATGACTCAATATAGATACAAACTAACTTCATGTTTATTTATTGCAGCTAGTGATGTCAAAATGAAATGTTATATTGACTCTTGTGAGCTTTACGCCATGTTAGAATGCTGTTACCTCATCAAAAACAGACCTGGAGTTGTGTTTCGTTTCTTTCACACACGTTTGAGTACTACTTTATTATCAGGAAGCAGTAGTTTTCAAGTTATCAGCTTCCTTTTAACTTTGATTCAGCTAGAATTGTCTATTCCAGATCTGAAACAATCAAAATAGTGATAGTGAAGGTGGATAGAGTTTAAAAACAGTGAGTGAGTGTGAGTGAGTGAAGCATTTTCTGTATGACATTGCGAGTGTTTCAAAGAAGAACTCAGCCTGAATCTGTAGGGTTTGTGTATTAAACGTGTGTGAATGAAACAAAACAATTCCAGGTATGTTTGTGATGAGGAAACTACATTATAACCTAGAGTCGAAAAAATTAGCCCTTAAAATTGAGAAGATGCACTCATAAACTGAAAAATATGCATACACCAATCTCCTCTGTCACAATATTGTTGTTTTTTTTTTTACTTAAAACATCAACAAGTTATCCAAGATCAGGGGAGATTGAATGTAACTATGCCCAAAGCTACAACTCCTCTTTATAACAGGGTGACCAGTAAAAAAAAATAAAAAACTGGGACAACCTGTTTTTTTGGTGGTTGGTAATAATAAAATTGTAAAACCAGTGCATAATTAAGGAAAACTGTCATGCAGAACATGTCATGTATACTAACAAGTCACTATAGTCACATTTTCTTTGTGTTTTGGTCATTTTTTATTAAATCCAATCCACTTTCTTTATAAAGGCAGATTTTGTAAATAAAAAGCGTTAAAGTGCATAGAGCTAAAAAATAAAACATAAAATAAAATAATAATGATAACAAATACAATTAAATAAAAGTAAAAAAAGGCCCACACAACTCACACTGTGTTAAAAGCCAAAGAGTTAAAGTGGGTCTTAAGCAGTTTTTCTGTATTTTACCTAAACAAATAAAAATGTATGCATCTCTTTATTGTTGGCAGGGATCAAATTGGTCAAAAGTAGGGACACTTCTTGTATAAAATTGGGAAAAATCACTGATTTTGTATAAATCTGTAGGGACAGGGGACACAGGGATCAAAACTGGGACTGTACCTGGTAAATATGGACGTGGTCAATCTACTTTACTCTACCTGTTTACAAATGTCTGGTGTCTTAAACCGGCTCTAAAATGAACTTATTTATAATAATTGTTCTTATTTCTGGCCACGTAGAGCTGCTGCCCTGTGTGATCTTTTTAGTAAGGTGCATGTGACAGTGACATCACCAGGCGAGATTTTCCTGTTGATTGTTTTTAGATAAATCCCTGGAAGCCATGCTAGCGACTTACCTAACGCTTTAATGTGCGTTTTAGCCGATTTAATATCCAAATTAGAAAATAACAACTCATCTATTGTGATAATTCTCTTAATGTGAACTAAATGCTACAAGCTAACGTTAGCAAACAAAGGCGTTGGTCTCGAAAAGCGTAGTAAAGTAGCCTAATTAGCAACTAGCACGAAAGCTACTTCTTCTGGAATATTCGCCATGTGTCCGCGTCCAGTTGTATGGACATCTACGCGGGTTTAACGTCTTTTATTCGGGGTGATCCGGTTAGCCTCTCCCGGTAATCCGCGATGGGAGACTACCGTCGACCGTCTCTCCTGTGTCAGCCCCGCTCCGCTCACCTGCTTCACGGACGGGCTCAGCTGGAACTCCCCTGCCTCCTTCAGGTCCAGCCAGATCATGGGCATCCGCGGGACCGCCTCCATCGCTGCGGGCGGCGGCAGAGGCGGACAGCGGGGTCTGTTGCCGCGGTGGGTCGGCCCTGCACACGCCGGTAGTGCGGGGCTGGGTGCGGGGCCGGGTAATGTTGTGATCGGTCTGAGAGCACACAGGCTTTCTCGCCCCCAAACAACTGTGTCATGTATCCATTGGCACTTCCACCGGAAACTGACGGCGCAATTTACGCACGGGAGGCTGGGGAGCGTGCCGCGGGGGTTGCTGGGAGTTGTAGTTCTTTGAATGGTCGCTGCGAAAACTGCTTTTTATTTTGTTTTTTGTTTAGAGATGCATTGTGTAACTTTTCTGGTTACAAATGCTTTACTTTTACAAATGTTTTACTTTTTTATTTTTTTCTTTAGAGATGCATTGTATAACTTATCTGGTTACAAATGCTTTACTTTTCTGGTCCGTCAAATGCTTTTCTCCATGGAAATGTTATTGCTTTGTCTGGGATGTTTGACAGTATGGTTTTAAACATTTTTACCCTCATGGAGACCAAACCAGATCAAGCTATAGGTCAGATCTGTGGAGAGGCAACCCCACTCACAGTGAGAATTCCTGTTTTTCTGGGCATCTTTGAGCAACAAAATCATCAGTAAATGAATAAATGTAAGGTAGAGCTGTTTAATGTCATACTGTGGAACATTCCAGGCAGTGTAATAACATATCCGCACAAATAAGCATGTGATGGACCCTCAACCAAAAAGTTACATAGTGCACCTTTAAAGAGGGGGTATTTTACTTCTGTGGGGTATTAACTGCTAACACGTCACATATTTAGATCACCATGTTGCCTTTTATTGTTTTGGAAATTATATATTCGCCGAAAACAACGTATTAACAAGTTTTATAAGTTTAGCTTTCATTTTTGATGCTCTGAGTCACCTCTCCCTTTGCTCCTCACGCTAAGTCACTCCCCCTTCAGAGCGCTATCACAACACAATTGATGTGTATCATATAGGGAGCATGCATGAATGACATTTAAAACTTCTTCAGGCAGGTTTTTAATGAGGGAAGAACGTTATAATTTATATAGTAAAAAGTAATTTTACATAATACCCCCTTTTAATTAAGTTTTTTCTTTTTTTTTTTTTTTTGCATTTCATTTGGCTCTGCCGTGGCATAGTTTAGTACCCTAATGTTTGTTTAATTAAATATAATGACAACAAAAGTAATGCATATTCATTATCCAAATCTTAATATCAGCAATTAACAATAATGAAAAAAAGATTGAACTCACATTTACCACTGGAGAGCACAGACTACTTGCTAACATAAAACCCACCAGCAGATGGCAGTAGTGTACCTTCATCTTCACAGGGTCTTTATTTTCAATTTATCCTATCTCCTGTTAAATCATGTCAAAACTATTAACATCTAAATTTGCCAAATGGCACTAGGCCTGTTTTTAAATAAGAAAAATATTTAGCCTGTGTAAAATCCAAAGTGGAATTTGTCAGAGTTACCTAGTGGCTTTATATTGTCCCCTAATCTTATAGTTCTGGGGTTTATTTATATGATATTTTTAAGATATGTGAACTGAACGCTTCACAAATGACTGGAATATTGATGTAAATATTATTGGGTGTAAGTCTACTCACAGTGTAGCTTCAAATAGTTACAAAGGCCGTGTCTAGTTTGAGTTTGGATATGAAAAAAACAAGTCACTCAAAACTGTTCACATCAAGGAACCACTCACCCATCCATGTACACACACACACACACACACACAGTCACATTCATAGTACATAGAGTGTGCACAGACACTGAGGGAAAGGTTGGTTAAGTGTCTTGCCTGAGGAAACAGCAACAGCATTCACCTGCGGGAGCCAGAGTCACACCGCCATCTTTCTTTTCAGTGGATGAATACTCTACCGACCGAGCTACTGTCTCTCAGCTGAAAACACAATTATGTGCTGTTAAACAAAAACAATTAGAACATGCATTATAATGTGGCGTATTTACACTGCAGTTATTTCAGATGTTAAAAATCAGCTTTGTTGCCAATAAAACCTAAAAATAAATACTAAAATGTTATTGTATTCAGCTATTTTTCAGAAGTTAAAGGTCCTATATTACACAAAATCGACCTTTTTCACAACGACCGGAAGTGTCGCAACGTCTGGTAAACATAACTCTCGGTTAACGCTTTTCTATGACAAAATGTCTATGGAAATGTCTGGCGTATTTACCAGCAGCTTCATAAATCTGCCCCATCACCAAATCTTCAACCAACAAGGTTGACAAAAGATAAACATTCTAACATGAACCATTTATCCACAACTATCAAGGGAAGAAAGACGAAAATGTAAAAGTGAACAATGACAACGCATTAGCCTAACCCTAACTCCTGAGCAAAACTAACATTATGGTCATGAATAAAACAGAAGTAACTTGTTAAGTCAGACTGATGCTAGAATTAAAATTAAAAATGGATTTCATGATGTAGATATCAGCATAGACAGAGAAACTTGTGCAGGTTCAATGCTACAGATGTTCACAGATTACATGTCGAACATTTAAACTGCACAAATCTCTCTGTTTACGCAAATATCTACATCATGAACTGTAATTCTAGAATCATTCTAACAAGTTACTTATGTTTTATTCATGACCATAACATTAGTTTTGCTCAGGAGTTCACTTATGCATTGTCGTTCTCCTTTTCCCTTCTTTCTTCCCTTGATAGTTGTGGATAAATTCTTCATGAAGAATGTTTGTCCTTTGTGGACCTTGTTGGTCTATAGACTCTTGTGAGCCATGTTATAATGCTGTTCTCTCCTCAAAAACAGACCAGGAGTTGTGTTTTGTTTCATTCACACATGTATGAGTAACCCTTTTTTATTAGTCTGTCTATGTGTGATAACCTGAAAATGCTCTGTTCCACCTTGTGATGTCATGAAGTGGTAGTTTTCAAGTTAACCTTTAATTTTTTACCTTTTCTTCAGCAGAGATTGGCAATTCCAGGACTGAAATGATCCAATTGAATCTAGTGAAGGTGTACACAGTTCAAAAACATTGTGGAAACTTCTTGTATTACCACATGACATCACAAGGTGGAACAGAGTGTATTCAGTTAGAGAGAAGAACTCATCCTAAATGTTAATTGTAAGGTCCAAACATTTGTGAAGACATAGTTGACACTTTGAGCACCTTGTTCCACCTTTTAAAATGCCTCAAAAGTGAAAGAATCTACAGACAGCGATCCAAGTGCAGGTAAAAACTCTTTCCTGAGTATTCAGATAATTAAGGACATACAAATACACACAAAAGGGGGAACTTTAACATACAGGTGACAGGAGGTCAAAAACTGTTTGGCTCCACTCCCATGATGCACCTGCACTCGTCTTAGGGCCCACCTCATGCAAAATCTACTTTTCAGAGCTTTCTACCTTCTAAGGCTACGTGCAGACTGCAGGGCTTAATGCTCAATTCCGATTGTTTTGTGAAATCTGATGTTTGTGCGAGGTCGTTCACATTTGCAATTAAATGTGACTTGTATGCGAGCCCCTGTGTGAACAGTAAATGGCCCAAAAGTGTCCCACATGCGCATTGGAGACACGACGAAGTCAACCGCAGCGAGCGTGCTCTGTGTTTACGGAAGTTGTAAAAACATGGACGCAAGCATTGAGCACCTGGAAATTTTAAAGTTCCCCTCGTACCGAAGCCAGAACATGAACAACTTACTTGTTTTAAGGAGGAGATTGAGAAGGACGAGGTTTTTGGCCGTGGTGTTTTGTGGGACAGTGGCAGCGACGTCCGTTGAAAGGAACGTGTGGATGTGGAGACGGAGCCAAGAGTGGTGAGTGGTGATGTGCTTCGCTTCAGTGACATGGAGTTCATTAACAATTTTCGCCTACTTCAGCGCAGAATAATGACGTTTGTGTCTTGTTGATAACGTGTAGGTGGATGAATGCACTTTGGCCGTTCAGACTGAAGTCGCATGTCAAAAGATCAGATATGTATGGGTTTCAGGAGCACATATCCAAGTG
The DNA here is from genome assembly GCF_026225935.1 of Boleophthalmus pectinirostris. NCBI lineage: Eukaryota > Metazoa > Chordata > Actinopteri > Gobiiformes > Gobiidae > Boleophthalmus > Boleophthalmus pectinirostris. Next base: position 4,021,785 of record NW_026571447.1, on the reverse strand, counting down.
GCCTGGGTCACATTTGAAAAAATCGGATCTGTGTCATTCAGACTGCTGTTAAAAGATCAGATACAGGAACATAGAAGACAAAAAATCGGATTTGGGTCACTTCAGGCTGCAGTCTGAACACAGCCTAAGAGTGATGTGTGGGCGTGTATATGTCGCCGAAGTGGTTTTAGATTGATTTTTAACAAATTGCAGCGTATTTCTGCCACTCTCCCACGTGACAAGGAACTAAAGCTGCTACAACGATGATGCGGCAGATACACCTATGACATGTTTGACGTAGCAGAAAGAGCATCACCCCCCCCCCCCCCCCCCCCCCCCCCCCCCCACCCCCCCCCCCCCCCCCCCCCCGCTCCACCACCTCCGCCCCGCCTCGAGTGACAATTCCCACATGAACATCTAAACAAAAGCGACAGCATAAGCTCATTGTTCCACACTGCAGTGAACACGATATAATAAGTTGATCTACTAGTGTTTATTAATACTTTACCAATCAGTAATGTTCAGTTGATGTGGACGCGGTGCTTGAGCTTCGTGCTCCTCAAAGTCCTCGTCCGATTCCGAATCCAACACATGCGGCTGAACGCGCTGTATCTCCATGATGAATAAAAGTTTATTCCTACCACTATCAGGGTGCACGTCTGTCTCCCCCTCCCTCCCTGAGATGGGCGGAGGAAGGGCGGCTCACTCGTCGCCTACGTCACGTTTGGAGGGCGGAGCCTGTGCTTTCTCAGGACATACGGGGGGATGCGCAATAGTCGGCCTTTCATAGTTCCTGGTCTGTGACTGTCTCCAAGAAATCAGTAAGATTTCAGAACTATTGTGTAATAGATGTTCCAAAACCCAAATTGTGCTTGTTTATGTGCAGAAGATACAATGTGGAAAGAGTTATTTTACATGAGATGAGCCCTTTAAATAAGCAGCCATAGACCACAAAATAATAAAAAAAATAAACATTCCTTAAAATAAACTTATGATTAACATTAGCAATAATTAACTGAAAGAAGAAAGTAAATAGATCTGATTATTTTTAGCAAATAGTCATGTTAACCATAAAAAATTACCAAAAAACCCCAAATCATGCATTTTAAGTAAATATTAAATCAAACAAAATAAGAATAATTATCTCAGTAATGAAAAAATTACAAAACTGGGCTTAGGCTCCACCATTAAGCATGAAACTCCACGAGGAAACAGCTCCTGATGTGGAAACAACTTTATAACAGATCAGAAAATTATGTAATACGGGCTTTCATTATAATCTAATTTGCTCTGTCGCCAGTGAAAAATAACTCAATACTAAAACATTACTGTACTAAGCTATTTTTCAGAAGTTAAAATATGTGTGGTTTTGTGGATTAGCTGCTCTGATGAAAAGTCTTAGTAAAGTCTTAAATATTGCTGTAAAAGCCAAGTACGGAGCCTCTTGGATGATGGATTCTTTTTAATCCGACGGGACTAAAACGCAGCATCAAAGTCCCAGAGCGTGAATCACACATGAGCCCGTTTGAGAGGAAAAGCTGAACAAGTCTGCCACACTCCTGCTCAAATTCTGTAACTCTATAATGATCACTTCGTAACTGCGATGTAGAGATAAAAATTGACCCTTGACCTCTGCGTTAATTGGCTGTTTTGTTCCTTTTCGCGTCTGTCTGTGACTTTGGCGGTGACAGCGTTTGAGTGAATTATATCTGTTCAGTCTGGGTCACGCTGTGTCCAAAAACACCGTGTGCCTCACTTTATCTGAATGACAAAGAGCTGAATAAAAAGTGTAGTTTGGAAAAATATAATCATGGACCTTATACGTAGGAAAGTAAATGGGCTCTTATTCACGCTTACGTCACAAAACCCGACTTCCTTTGGGCTTTGTTGGCGATAGTAACTGAAAAAATTGCCCAGTTTTCTTCATCTAGATGTCACTTTATTTGTTCTTTTTCCTTTTATAAATGGTGTATTATAATTTGTCTAACTCAATTAACAAAAAATATATATATCATCAGTGTTGGGGAGTAACAGATTACATGTACCGGAGTTACGTAATCAGAGTACAAATTATGAGTAACTGTATTCAGTTACAGTTACTGTTTCATTGAGTGGTATTTGGATTGGTAATTGCCGGAACCAGGTCTAAACTAGATCTTAACCAGGTCTAAACCAGGTCTAAACCAAGACTAAAACAGGACTAAAACAAGTCTAAACTAGATCTAAACCAGGACTAAACCAGGACTAAAACCAGGTCTAAGCTAGATCTAAACCAGGACTAAAACCAGGTCTAAACTAGATCTAAACCATGTCTAAAACAGGTCTAAAACAGGTCTAAAACCAGGTCTAAAACAGGTCTAAAACAGGTCTAAAACCAGGTCTAAACCAGGACTAAACCAGGACTAAAACCAGGTCTAAACTAGTTGTAAACCAAGTCTAAACCAGGACTAAACCAGGGCTAAAACCAGGTCTAAACTAGATCTAAACTAGATTTAAACCAGGTCTAAACCAGGACTAAAACCAGGACTAAACTAGATCTAAACTAGATTTAAACCAGGTCTAAACCAGGACTAAAACCAGGACTAAACTAGATCTAAACTAGATCTAAACCAGGTCTAAACCAGGACTAAACCAGGACTAAAACCAGGTCTAAACTAGATCTAAACTAGATCTAAACCAGGACTAAAACCAGGACTAAAACAGGTCTAAAACAGGAGTTAAATGGACAAAATCCTGCTGTGTGGACGTGTCTCCTCGTCTTCTATCAATAATATTTTTTATTTGGTTCAGTAAAGTCTGGGCTTTTTATTTTCTTTTAGCAGACAGAACTTCTTATGTTACGATATCTTAGTCTTTGCTTCTCTACAGCAAATCAAGTAATCCAAAGTATTCAGATTACGTTTCTCACCTTAAGTAACTTAATGGATTCTGTTACAAACTACATTTTGGGGTATGTAATCTGTAATTTGTAAGGGGAATACATTTTAAAAGTCACCTTCCCAACACTGTATATCATTGTAGCATTGCGTTATGTTTGGCAGATCAAGAGGCACGTCTCTCATGGAAAAGTTTGTCAGGTTGTGAAGATTGCTGTAGCTGAATCCACGTTTTAATCACATGCTCAGTGTCGGTAACGGTAACTACGCTGGAAGTCCTCATCCTCATGTTTCCAATGTCTTCGGTAAGAGTGAATAGAGCCGATTTAAAGTGGCCACATTGCAAACAGAGCTCTCTGGTTCCAGGGAATGTCTTCATCGTAACAGAATAATGAAACAGTTCCCTAGTCCGATTCAAGATTTTATTTGGGGTTTGTTGATGAATTGGGATCATGGAGGGAGGTTGCTGTGATGCTGCAGGACACAGAGCAGGGACACTACTGGCCCTTCCTCTCCTCAAACTGCCCTGACACAGATCTGCTGACCCTCCCTGACCACCAGTCCTCCTGTTAAACTGACCTGAGACCTGTGACTGAGACACAAAGGATACACAACTGCAACAGTTTCACAGCAACAAGAGCAGCTAAACTGAGCAGGACCTGGAGGAGTCCAAAGAGGTTCATTTGGTCTTTCAATAATTTTTGTTATTAGGTTCTTTTTTCAACCCAAGAGTTTCATACCTGACAGTTTGGACAGCTCGCTGTGCTCTTCCTCAGAGGGGTCTCGTGATGTTGCTAATTTAAACAGGTTTTGTCTCTGTCTTTCTACCGGTGGAGGCAGGACGACAGCACCATCTGCAGTCCCACTTCCTCAGGACAGTATCCCAGGTGTGTGAGAGTAATAAAGTGCCCCTGTCCCAGTTTATTGTCCTGTTGGCACGTTTCAGTATTTCAATTTCCTCTTTCATCCAGCGACGGTGTTTGATTGATTGATTGATTGCATTTATATAGCGCCTTTCAAGGTACCCAAAGTGCTTTACAGTTCATTATTCAGTCACTCCACACTCAGTGGTGGTAAGCTACTACTGTAGCCACAGCTGCCCTGGGGCAGACAGATAGAAGCAAGGCTGCCAATCTGCGCCATCGGCCCCTCTGACCACCACCATCACTCACACACTCACCACTTTCATACTAAGCAATGAAGGTGAAGTGTCTTGCCTAAGGACACAATGACAGTTTTTTGCCACTGGTGCCCCCCTGTGGAACTTGGAATTCCCTGTGTCTCCCATCCAAGTACTACCCAGACCCAGCCTGCTGAGCTTCTGAGATCTGACGAGATCAGGCTTTGACAAGCTGGTATGGCCATTTGTTTTCCTCTGTCCCAGTGATGTTTACTCCATGATGTGCTTCTCTCTTCCAGTGTCAGAGATGACTGATTTGACTTGTTCCTGTTCTGCTTTGTGTTTTGTTGCTCATGTTTCGCCTTCGCTGTTTCCTTCTCCAGTTCTGTCCTATGTTCCTTTTTTCGTGGACTGAATGTCTTCTCTCTTTCCCCGATGTATTTACTGCAGGACATGCAGGGTATTTCATATATGACATTCATATTACATTTATGCTCAGGTATCTGGAGGACTTCAAAAAGAGAGTGACAGGGGGAAAAATCTGCAATAGGTAACAGAACTCAAAAATCTGGTTCGGTGCATCTCATAGACAACACGTTCTAAACAGGAAATGAGCACGAGTGTGCTTTTGGCTCCATTGACTCCAATTCACCCCTCTCTCTCGTCTCTCCTCCTCTCCTCTCCTTCGTTTCTCCTCCTTTCCTCTATTTAATTTCTCGTCCTCTCCTCTATTTCATCTCTCCTCTGTCTCATCTCTCCTCCTCTCCTCTCCTTCATCTCTTCTCCTCTCCTCTTTTTCGTCTCTCCTCCTCTCCTCTTTCGTCCAGTCATCATCTCCTCTATTTCGTCTCTCCTCTCCTCTCTCTTTTCTCGTCTCTCTTCTCTCCTCCTCTCCTCTTCTTCATCTCTCCTCTCTCCTCTCTTTCGTCTCTCCTTCTCTCCTCCCCTCTCTTTCATCTCTCCTTCTGTCCTCCCCTCTCTTTCGTCTCTCCTCCACTCCTCTCTTTCGTCTGTCCTTCCCTCCTCCCCTCTCTTTCATCTCTCCTCCACTTCTCTCTTTCATCTCTCCTTCTCTCCTCCCCTCTCTTTCGTCTCTCCTCCTGTCCTTCCTCTCCTCTCCTCTTCCTCTCTTCAGTGTCCA
>NW_026571447.1:4001669-4014169 GCF_026225935.1 Boleophthalmus pectinirostris | reverse complement strand
TGCTTGAAATCAGGATCTAGAACTGAAATGAACAGTATGTGATTAGAGTGAAGTTAGAGTAAGTTGTTTTTCTTTTTTTTTTTCAAAGTATTGTAATCAGTAATCAGAATATATTTGAAATAAAGTAACTACAGTAGTAATTAGGTTACTTTTAGAAAGAGTAATCATTAATCAGTTACTTTTGCAAAGTGCCCTGGCCAACAGTGTGCATGTAGAACACCCCATTAGTGCTGTCAGTGCACAGAATCATTAGGGGTAGAGGGTCGAGTGAGAGACAGAGAGACTGAAGTGTGACACTGAAATGTGCTCGAGCTGAATCTTCCTGATTCTGCTCCTTCACTTTGTCATTTTAGATCTAGAGAACAATTATCTTCAAATCTGTCCCACCTCTCTCCTCTCCACAGCAGACGACAGTGTGACAGACGCACTCACAAAAGCATGAGAGAGAGAGAGAGATTAAAACAGGATACAGGAGGAACAAAAGCACAAAACAATAGACTTTACTTTTGCTCGTCCATTTCCAGGTTTTAGCTGCTTATACATAATAAATAAGGTTCTGTCTCTGTAGAAATGTGTCCTCTGCATTTGACCCACCCTCCTGCCGCTGGGATCACCCATCTGTCAGAAGCCTATAAAACATGAATGCATGAGTTAGGATCAAAATGACAGCACCAGTAATACGCATTTAATTCATCACAGTTGAGTTCAGCACAATACACAGTATAATTCACAATAGTATAAATCTTTAGCGAGCTGCTTCAAAGGGAGTGACGAGAGGCTGGAGACCTCTGATATAAACATAAGTGGATGAACACACATATGAATACTACATGCTACAGTTAGAACTAATTATATTCCCCACTGATAAGAAGAATTAGCCTGGCAGTGCCACCCTCTAATTCTGTACATATACATATACATATACATATACATATATACAAATATATACTTACACATATACATATATACATATATATACATATATATATATATATATATACATATATACATATATACATATATACATATACATATATAAATATTTATACATATATACATGTACATATACATATACATACATATATATATATATATACATATACACAAGAATTTTGCTGTTTAAAGGATTACGATGACAGTGTAAGGCAAGAGCAGAATAAGCGTATTTTTAAAATGTGTACACATTTGTAACATTTGTAATTATGTAAATGTATTTTGTTACATTCTTTTTTTCGCTCAAGAGTTTTCGTACCTGACAGTTTCGACTGCTCACTAGCATCTTCCTCAGAGTGGTCACATGAACATGATGTCTTCCTACCGGTGGAGGCAGGACGACAGCGCCACCTGCAGTCCCACTTCCTCAGGACATTATCTCAGGTGTGTGAGAGTAAAAAAGTCCCTCATCCTGGTTTATAGTCCAACAATAAAAAACAAGAAAACTAAAAAACAACAATTTTCTTCATAATTTGTCTCCAAAACCAAAATGAAAAAAAAAAAAAGATGATGATTTGTTTTTTCAGTTTTTGATTTTGTGTTTAAGTAAATAAACTGTGTCGGGACGGGCCCGGACGTGCGCCCGTGGAGACTATCGGAAGATCAGGACCAGACCAGGACTGAGACCAGGATAAAGACCGGAACCAGACCGAAACTGAGACCTGCACCAGACCGGGACTGAGACCAGGATCGAGACCAGGACTGAGACCAGGACTGACACCGGCAAAAGACCAGGACTGAGACCGGGACTGAGACCGGGACCAGACCAGAACTGAGACCGGGATCAGACCAGGACTGAGACCGGGACTGAGACCGGGACCAGACCAGAACTGAGACCGGGATCAGACCAGGGGACTGAGACCGGGACCAGACCAGGACCAGACCTGGACTGAGACCGGGACTAAAACCTGTTTAGACTTGGTTTAGTTCTGGTTTAGACCTGGTCTAGACCTGGCTCAGTCCTGGTTCAGTCCTGATTCAGTCCTCTTGGTTCAGTCCTGTTTTTAGTCCTGGTTCAGTCCTTAACTTTATCCGTTTTTTCCATTTTTCATTTAAACACAAAATTGAAAACTGAAAAAACAAATATTTATCTGTTTTTCATTTCGATTTTGGAGACAAATAATGAAGAAAATAGTTGTTTTTTTGTTTTCTTATTTTGGTTTTATTTTGAAGAGCTTAACCTCACTGGAGCATTTCATTAGAGAACACAGAACATAAAATAAACTTACAATTTCCATTTTATTTTGACCAAATTCAGGCTCTGTTATAGGTCTATGTGGACAACATGAGTTTTTCAGCTCTGTTAATACAAGCTACAATACAAGTCTGTTAAATTAAAAGATAATTACATGTTTTTTTAATCACATTTCTATGGCAACCACGCTTCATTCCCACATTATTACAGAGAAGAACAAACTAAACTTGACAGTGAATGCGCATTTCTTGCATAGCTCCTCTGTGATTTCAAACACGTCTGATGTTTTCCAAGCCGGGTCTGGGTTGCCATGGTTTCTCCGGCTGCAGACTCCCTCTCTGTAGAAGTCCGGAGCATGGAGCTGTTATAATGAACACGCTTAGGCCCGTTTCAGAGAGCCGAGGATTAGCCACGGCTCATAGGACGCAAATACTGGACAATCATCATGCAAATATAGGATCATTTATGGAAAGAAGCAGAGAGAGGGAGAGGAGGCGTAATATGGATGTAAATGGAGGGGTGGGCTGGATACACAGGCAAGAAAAAGGACTATTTATTACACAGACAAGAATGTGAAAAGGAGTACTATATATGTCTGAAAACCACATTACAACACAGTGGAAAATGTGTATGTGAGCAAAACTATAAAATAAACCTGTCACTTTATAAGGTTAAGGTGCACTTTATTGTCCCCGTAAGGGAAGTTGTCCTCTACATTCGACTCACCCTTTAATGCTGCACCTCCATCTCCAAATCTTGAGCTAGTCTTTGTCAGGACCTTAACTCGAGGATTAATTATGGTCAGTGTTGGGAAGGTGACTTTTAACATGTATTCCCCTACAGATTACAGATTACATACCCCAAAATGTAGTTTGTAACGTAATCCATTAAATTACTTAAAGTGAGTAACGTAATCTGAATACTTTGGATTACTTGATTTGCTGTAGAGAAGCAAAGACGAGGAAATCTTCACATAAGATATTATGTCTGTTAAAAGAAAATAAAAAGCCCAGACTTTCCTCAACTGTATTAAAGATATTATTGATAGAAGAGGAGGTTAGACCTGGTTTAGACCTGGCTTTAGACCTGATTTAGACCTGGTTTGGACCTGGTTTAGACCTTGTTTTTAGACCTGGTTTAGACCTGGTTTAGACCTGGTTTAGACCTGGTTTTAGACCTGGTTTTAGACCTGGTTTAGACCTGGTTTTAGACCTGGTTTTAGACCTGGTTTTAGACCTGGTTTTAGACCTGGTTTAGACCTGGTTTAGACCTGGTTTTAGACCTGGTTTAGACCTGGTTTTAGACCTGGTTTGGACCTGGTTTGGACGTGGTTTAGTGTCCGGCAATGAGTGGAATTCCTGGGGAAAAAAAAGGATATAGCCCAAAATGTGAAAACAGGAAAATACCGCTGTGTAATCCATTTACGTCAACAAAGTAACTGTAATCCAATTACCACTCATTGAAACAGTAACTGTAACTGAATACAGTTACTCATAATTAGTACTCTGATTACGGAACTCTGGTACATGTAATCTGTTACTCCCAACACTGATTATGGTGCATGTTTTGGGTTCATGGAGGAAACCAGAGATTCTAAAGAATTAGCCCACATAGTAGTACTGTATTTTTTTACTATAAGTCGCACTTTTTTTCATAGTTTGGGTGTTTCCTGCAACTTATACTTCGGTGCGACTTATATATTAAAATTTTCAGACTGACAGCCGCGAGAGGGTCTATGCTCTTGTGTAAGTATCTAGTACTAGTATTACTCCTGTACCACTGTCACTTCGCTCTACTGCGCATGTCTCCTGTAGAAAAAGCCGCTGTCTCGCTGCAAATAGTGAAATATTCAGCTGAAAACAGTAATCGAGCAGCAGAAATAAAGTTTGGAGTGAGTGAGAAACTTGTGGTTGACTGGTGGAAAGCGGGGATGGAAAACACAGCTTCACGACAACCGGGCGGGTGCACCATGCAACTTTCCTGGAAGTCACTGCATGAATCAACAAAGCCTGGACTTCAGTGACACCGAAACCATCCTGTTGGGATTCAGAAAGGCCAGAATAATTCTAACTGGAACTGATGCTGAGTCTGACGACAGCGACACAGAAGAGGAAGTGGCGCTCTGTTTACATCATGGATCTATGGTTTATCTCCGGAGGTCACGCAAAAGTGACACAGAGGATGAAGAATTGAAAGGATTTAGTGATTTGGAGTGAGATCGTGAGTTTGGTAAACTTATGTTCTGTTGTTTATGCTATAATTATCTGAAGAACTGTTCATGTTCCATTCACATATTAACAGTTAACATATTCTCTTGTTGTTACTAGAACTTGCCTTTCAAGACAAAATGTCAGTTCCTGGTCTCTGATTTTACAAAATACATTTCCCTAAAAATTACATCTTATACTCCGGAGCGACTTATAGTCTGGAAAATATGATAGTCAGGCTGGCGCCACCTAGTGCCTCCACTGAATTTCATTTCTCTCCAGCGACTAGGTCAGGAATCAAAATAGACTAGACGGTTCACAAAAACCCCGGAAGTGCAAGTTCGGACACCAGCCAAACAGGGAAGAACCATATATTCTGTGTTGTCAACGTTGTTATTGCTTTGCCGGGAATGTTCCATGGTATGACATTAAACACATCTATTTAGCAATTGTTTATTGCTAAAAAATACAATAATTCTCTTTGTGAGTTGCTTCTCCACAAATCATACATGTAATGTAGCCTCGCCCTTCAGAGGTTTAATCTCTAGTGTGGAACATTCTAGACAAAGCAGTAACATCTCCATGAAGACAAGCAGGTGACAGGCCCTCCACCAGAAAAGTTGCACATTGCACCTTTGAGTTACGGATCACTGGAGCTCTCTTCTCTCCGCTGGGTGCTCAAGGGCTCATGGGAGTTTGTACAGTCCACACACATCCACATGTGCTTTGTGGATCTGGAGAAGGCGCTCGAGCGTGTCCCTCGTGGTGCCCTGTGGGGGGCGCTCTGAGAGTACATGCTCCGGGTCTCTTTACTCAGGTCTATGTCGTCCCATCTGACCAAAGCAAGAGCTGTTTTCTCTACAGTCAGTCAGACCTGGTTTAGTCCTGGTTTACCCCTGGTTCAGAGCTAATCCAAGTGCATATTCAGACCTGGTTTAATCCTGGTTTAGTCCTGGTTTAGTCCTGGTTTAGTCCTGGTTCAGACCTAATCCCAGTGCATGTTCAGACCTGGTTTAGACCTGGTTTATTCCTGGTTTAGTTCTGGTTGAGTCCTGGTTCAGACCTAATCCCAGTACATGTTCAGACCTAATTTAGTCCTAGTTTAGTCCTGGTTTAGTTCTGGTTCAGACCTAATCCCAGTGCATGTTCAGATCTGGTTTAGTCCAGGTTTAGTCCTGGTTTAGTCCTGTTTTAGTCCTGATTTAGTCCTGTTCAGAGCATGTTGGACTCCACAGGGCTGTCCTTTGTCTCTTGATCTGCTTATTGTTTTATGGACTCATTTGGTTCTGTTTTAGTCCTGGTTTAGTCTAATCAAAGTTTAGTCCGATATTCTCCCAATTTAAAGGTGCATTGTGGAATTTTTTTTTTTTGGTAACTTTTTCTGTCACCTGCTAATTTATTCCACTTTATTCCTGGAATTTATTCAAATTTATGAAATGACATTAAACAACTCTACCTTACATTTATGCGATTACAGGTGGTTTTATAGCTCAAAAATACCTTAAAAAAAACAGACAATCTGACTGTGAGCGGGGTCACCTCTCCACAGATCTGGCCCGTAACTTGGTCTGGTTCGGTCTGCAGACAAAAGCATCTCGACGGACCTTTTACGAGAAAAGTTACACAATGCATCTTTTTAATCCTGATGTTGATGCTCGCGAGTGTGAACGCAGCCTCAGATGTCCTCGAGTTGACAGGAGCACGGCTGACAGTGCGATAAAAGCAGACAAAAACACAACGAACGAGCTGAGAAGATGGGAGGGATTCAGATATATTTGGAATCACAGACAAAGAAGAAGCAGCAAAGATGACAACAACATCTGAACACTACTCCCCATGAGGAAAGTGTCTTCTGTCTATGAGTTGACGCATATTATCTTGAAACATGTTGCAGGATCTAGCTGTAATATTTAGACAAAAAGTATTAAAAAGTAAGAGTATTATCTGTTACATAAGGGTGAGTTGTTGTTCAGTTGTAGGGAGTATTATCTGTTACATAAGGGTGAGTTGTTGTTCAGTTGTAGGGAGTATTTATCTGTTACATAAGGGTGAGTGAGTTGTACAGTTGTAGGGGAGTATATCTGTTGTACAGGAGTATTATCTGTTACATAAGGGTGAGTTGTTGTACAGTTGTAGGGAGTATTATCTGTTACATAAGGGTGAGTTGTTGCACTGTTGTAGGGAGTATTATCTGTTACATAAGGGTGAGTTGTTGCACTGTTGTAGGGAGTATTCCACACCAGATTATAGTTAAATATTTCCATCTGCAGTCCCTCATTTACAGAAATAAATTATACAATGTAATATTAGCCAACAATATACAACAATGCATGCACACACACTGCACACATGCACACACACACACATATATATATATATATATATATATATATATATATATATATATATATATATATATATATATATATATATATATATTATATGCTATGCTTTATTGTTCATGTGCAGAACAGTGAGGGGGGTGAGAGAGGCTCTAGATGCAGATTCTTCTCCAGCTCCTGCTTCAACACAAGGCAAGGCAAGTTTATTTGTATAGCACAATTTGTACACAAAGTAATTCAAAGTGCTTTACAGAATAAGAAATACATTAAAATCATAATAAAAACAAATCAAAACATAAATAATCATGAAGATTAAAATTAAAAAAGAGAGACATCAATTGGAGAGAAGAGTGCGGAATGAAAACCTTTCAGTTATTTGCACAGTTAAACAGAAATGTTTTGAGCCTGGATTTAAACAGCGTCACAGAAGAGTCTGTCTCACATGTTGAGGAAGACTGTTCCAGGTTTTAGCTGGAAGAACCTGAAACTCTGACTCCCCTTGTTTAGTCGTGACTCTGGGCACCAGCAGGAGGCCGGTCCCTGAGCTCCTCAGAGTGTGAGATGGTTCATATGACACTAACATGTCACAGATGGACTTTGGTGCTCGGCCATGGAGACACTTGTACAAACAGAGCTGCTTTAAAGTCTATTCAATGTTCATCTCCTCCAGCAGGGAGAACTATTTTTCTGTTCTCCTCTGCTTTTCCTCCAAGACACTGAATCTTTGAACCTGCAGGGAGCGGGGATATACCAACAACAGTTCCAACAGCTCCCTTTCAGACTGTCTACTACAAGCAGCCAACAAATATGAAGTAAACAAGTACACGAGGAAGCAAAGGAGCAAGGATGCAAGGACATGTGATCAACATGTTATGTTGTAAATAAAAGTTTTCTGTCAATCAGTCTTTGTGTAAATTGATGTATTTTTACCCAAGATCCAGACCAGTCATGAATAAAAAATACATAAATAAATAATAATAATAATAAAATGAAAAAATAAATAACAATAATAATACAATTTATTTATTATAACAACATAAACAATGTAAATATCGGCGGCACGGTGGCTGAGTGGCTAGCACTCATGCCTCACAGCAAGAAGGTTCTGGGTTTGATCCCCAGGTCGCCCAGGGCCTTTCTGTGTGGAGTTTGCATGTTTCTCCCTGTGTCTGGATGGGTTTCCTCCATCAACCCAAAACATGCTACAGGTCTCCAGAACAGTTGATAGTCAAGGTCAGTTAAATACAATCAATCAATGAACCTGCCCAGGGACGACAGGTGGAAATTAGCACTGATGCTACAACCTGATGTACAATGTATCTCTCCTGTCAAGGTTAATGTGAAAATTGTGCGCTGTCCCTGTCTCAAATAAATAAATAAAAAATACTATTCAAACATACAGTTAAAATGGGACAGTATTTTCATTGATTGATTGAATTTAATTTCTTATTTTATTTATTGGTAAAGGGACAGTACATATTAATGAACATTAAAAATGTAAATATATAAAGATTATAGCCAACATGGCTAAGTTCCATTTTCAGTCCCTCGGCAGGTTGATGTAAAATCATCTACAGGACAAAAGAAAGTACAACAACTATCACACAAAAGTACACAACACCAACACACTCACTATACACACAACACACTCACTATACACACGAACACACTCACTATACACACAACACACTCACTATACACACAACACACTCACTATACACACAACACACTCACTGTACACACAACACACTCACTGTACACACAACACACTCACTATACACACAACACACTCACTATACACACGACACACTCACTGTACACACGACACACTCACTTACGACACACTCACTACACACGACACACTCACTATACACACGACACACTCACTATACACACGACACACTCACTATACACACGACACACTCACTATACACACACACACTCACTCACTATACACACAACACACTCACTATACACACAACACACTCACTACACACAACACACATCACATACACACACACACACACACTATACACACACACACACTCACTATACACACGACACACACTCACTGTACACACGACACACTCCACACATACACACGACACACTCACTATACACACGACACACCACTTACACACGACACACTCATACACACACCTCACTATACACACGACACACTCACTATACACACATCACACTCACTATACACACAACACACTCACTACACACAACACACTACACACAAACACACTCACTATACACACAACACACTCACTATACACACAACACACTCACTATACACACAACACACTCACTACACACACAACACACTCACTATACACACAATTAGTTTCAAACAGTTCATCTGAAGTTCAAAGTCAAGAGTTTAAGAGTTAAACCAAGAGTTAAACCAACAACCCTTCAAAATAAAAGAAAATGTAAATTGGTTAAACATGGAGACATATTTGACCATTGAACAACCAGTGTTTTAAAGTTTTAGAAAATGCTGCCAATGTTGAAAGTTCTCGTACATGAGTTGCTCTGTGTTCCATGTTTGAGCTGCTCGATGAGCAAAAGAGAGTCTGTCCAAAAGCACTTTTCCTAAAAGGCACAGAGCAGTCGCCTCTAGAGCTGCTCTAGTTGTGTGATATGAATTTCTTTTCACAAACTCCTGCAGAGGAGGTGGAGCAAGATGATTAAAAACTTTGTCTACCAAAACCAGAGCGGACTCCGAGGTTTGACTCCGAGCCTCCGCAGGGTCCGAGCCTCAGCTTCGAGCTCCAGCCCTACTGTGGACTCTGAGCCTCCGGTCTGGTCCCAGTCTGGTCCCGGTCTCAGTCCCGGTCTCAGTCCCGGTCTCAGTCCCGGTCTTGTTCCGGTCTGGTTCAGTCCGTATGCAGTGCAAAAGTCCGGCATCGCAGTCACAGAAGTCACATAAATGGGAAACGGTCGTTATCCGTTTTTTCCATTTTTCATTTAAACACAAAATCGAAAACTGAAAAAAAAACGAATCATTATCTGTTTTTTCATTTTGGTTTTGGAGACAAATAATGAAGCAAACAGTTGTTTTTTCTTTTTCTTCTTTTTGGTTTTATTTTGAAAAAAGAATGAATGAATGATACACAGATTCCATGGCCGTAACAGTTGTACAGTTGTAGGGAGTATTATCTGTTACATAAGGGTTGTACAGTTGAGTATTATCTGTTACATAAGTTGTACAGTTAGGGATTTGTTACATAAGAGTGAGTTGTTGACAGTTGTAGGAGTATTTATCTGTTACATAAGAGTGAGTTGTTGTACAGTTGTAGGGAGTATTATCTGTCCCTCTATAGTCTGGTGCAGTGGGTGAGTTGTTGTACAGTTGTAGGGAGTATTATCTGTCCCATCTAGTAGTCTGGTGCAGAGAGAGGAGTGTCCATGATGGAAAGCAGTTTGTCCAGTGTCCTCCTGTCCCTAAATGTAACAAATGTGTCCAGCTCACAGGTGATCACGTGAGCAGCTTTACGGATCAGTTTGTCAATCCACTCAATGTCCCTTTTACTGCTGCTGCTCCTCCAGCAAACCCCAGCCAAGTACAGGACGCTGGTCACCACAGACTGGTAGAAGATCTCCATTGAAAGACCTGAGCTTTCTCAGGAAGTACAGTCTACTCATGTGCTTCTAGTACACAGCATTACTGTTGTCCCTCCAGTCCAGTCTGCTGTTCACCTGGATACCAAGGAACTTGTAACAGTCCACTAGTTCCACGTCATGGCCTTGGATGGTGATGGGCTCCACTGATGTCCTCTTTCTTCTGAAGTCAGTCACCAGTTCCTTGGTCTTGTCAATGTTCAGGGCAGATGGTTTGCCTGGGACCATTCCACAAAGTTTGCAATCAGTGTCCTGTCCTCCAGCTCCTGTCCATCTCTGATCACCAACCACTGCAGAGTCATCAGAGAACTTCTGCAGATGGCAGAACCCAGACTGTACTGGAAATCAGAGGTGTACAGAGTGAACAGAAACAGAGACAGGACTGTACCCTGGGGGCTCCTACATTACTGACCACTGTATCAGACAGGGTGCTCCCTGTCGCAGGTACTGAGGCCTGCCTGACAGGTAGTCAGTAATCCAGGGGACAATGGAGGAGCAGACACCCATCCTGAGCAGCTTCTCACTCATCAGAAAGGGCTGGACTGTGTTAAAGGCACTGGAGAAAATGGAAAAACAATATCCTCAAAGATCCCTTAACACTATCCAGTGTGAGTGAGCCCGCTGCAGAAGACACATTACAACATCTTCCACACCTAAATGGCACTGATAGGTAAACTGTAGAGGATCCAGGAAAGTGCCACCAGGGTTGAGCTGAGCCAGAACAAGTCTCTCCAATACTTTCATATCAAGAGACGTCAAGCAACTGGTCTGAAGTCATTAAGTCAATGTACAGGCTTCTCGGGCACTGGCACAATGCAGGAGGTCTCCACAGCACCGGTATCCTTTCAAGCTTCAGACTCAGGTGAAGAGAAGTGCAGGATCCCAGTGAGCTGTGCTGCACATGTCCTCAGCACACCAGGGTTGACTTGGTCTTAGATGAACTTCTCCAGCTGTCTTCTCACCTGGCAGGTAACAAAGACACTGGGCTGGCTTGTTGTCTGTTTACTGTGTCTGTCCTTGAAATACCAATTTTGTGCCTCTGTTCTTTCAGTGACATTAACTCTGTATTATAAATCAGATGTTATGTCCCGCAGTTACTCTCTAGATACTCTTACGTAAAATGCTTTTCCCTAAGACTTGTGTGCCTTCCTAACCTTCCAAGAGCCTCTCATTTCTCAGCTTTTGGCGTCAATATTTGATTAGTGTGTTGGATATTGCAATAACCCAACTGATTTAAAAGTAAAACTGCTACTAGTTGTGTATGAGCATCAGACAGAGACACAACACGACTCTGAGCGAAGAGAAAAGAGGCAGGGTCATCATCACATGAGCTCAAATCATCACTAAATGAAGAAATCATGTGGGAAATAAAGTAAATCATGTAAACAACAAAGTATCAATCGAATATTTTCTATGTCATTTAATAGTCCTTTTGGTATTGATTCACCATACTTAGGATTGATTTGCACAGCCCTACACAACAGTTTGATACAAAAAAAAAACTCTGTAAACACGTCATTTTAGCAGTTTGCAATAAATATTAAAACAGCTGATGAACAATGTTGGTAAATAGGCAGGTTTTATCAGACTATTTCACTTATTATGACTATTACAAAAAGTTTCAAAAGTACTCAAGTATTTAACAGACTGTTACAACACATATATTTATTGATGAGGGATGAAGATGATTCCATGTATTTGATTTTGGTAGATTGTATTATTTTTCTATGCAGCTAACCAAGTTAAGTCAGGTCACAATATTGTTTACTTTCAAATATATTGAAAAAACTTTCTCATTAGCATATAGAGTTCCGTCGTCATGGTACATCCTGAGATGTTACATAACATCGCAGGTGTATAAGAGAGAGTTAAGTTCAGTTTGTTTTCGTCCAGGACGACACGATAGCAGCATATCTCAAGCTCTCTCAACTTTTCAACTTTTACAAGTCACAGCCCAAACAAAGCTTCAGCTCCTGTTCTCATCGGATACGTGGGTAAGTAGTCGCTGTTAGTTGTGCTGTAACCTGAAAACAAGACACAAATGAAAAAACAAATTCACACTGGACTGTCTGTCAAATTTTGGTCATATGTTTCTACACACAACTCATGGTTTTATGATTGTACTAGATA
>NW_026571447.1:3981992-4001169 GCF_026225935.1 Boleophthalmus pectinirostris | reverse complement strand
ACATTTACAAATGCACATGCAAATGATTAGTTCATGAGTAATTAAGTAAGAAATACCTATGAGTAAGTATTTATAGCACAGGTGAATTAAGTGCAAGTTAAGTGTTAATTCAGGTAGTATTTAAGTAGTTACTAAGTGTGAATCATTATTAATTAAGTCTTAGTTCATGCTTTTTTAAGGCTAAATAAGGTGTAGTTATTATCAAGTGTTACCAAATCAAGATTCGAACAGTGAGAGGCCAGTGAACAGTCTGTAGTGCTCACAACAGCTGAGTCCGAACATGGCATTAAAATACTGCTCCCACATGTGGAACCAAACTCTATCATAGACTGTCAATCACCAGAACAGGAAGTGAAGCATGGGAGCTTCTGCTCTAATGACTCTGGCTCCAGTTGACTTTACATTAAGAAATCCACAACACAACAATCAAAACTTGAAAGTTCAAGCAAAAACCTATTAAGCACATCTCAACTGGTGATTCTCCCAAATAAAATGATACATGACTAATAAAAGTGTTGGCTGACTAAGGACACCACTGACCCATCCATGGACTAAAGGCTCACAGGACTCCATGGATTTATCATTGCATTATGTACAAATGCTTTAAACAACGTGGACAAGGGAACGTGTTTGAAAATATTTCCTGCAAACCATATCTGTCTGTTTACTAATATTATTACTGTTACTACAGTTTAGAAACACTAATACAACACACACACACCCCCACACACACACACAACAGTACAGTATCAGACATTATCAGACGAGACACAAAACATAAACCCAAATATTACAGTTAGAACTATGGTCTTTACTGAAACACACACACGCACACACACACGCACACACACACACACACACACACACACATACACACACACACACACTTGTCTTCAACCAGAACACATTTTATCTGTGGAGTTCTGACTTTGTGAAATGTTACAAAGTCCAAATGTGAAATGGAAGTTGTAATAAAATATAAACTCCTCGACTCCCACAAGTTTTCCACCGATCCACAGTGTTCAACAGCAGCTGTCCATCAAACTGTCCCTGTGTCCATCAAACTGTCCCTGTGTCCTAAAGACTGTCCCGTGTCCTAAAGCCTGTCCCGTGTCCTAAAGACTAACCCGTGTCCTAAAGCCTGTCCCGTGTCCTAAAGACTAACCCATGTCCTAAAGACGTGTCCTGTCCTAAAGGTCCTGTCCTAAAGACTGCGTGTCCTAAAGACTGTCCTACGTCCCGTGTCCTAAAGACTGTCCCGTGTCCTAAAGCCTGTCCCGTGTCCTAAAACTGCCTGTCCCTGTCCTAAAGCCTGTCCCTGTCCTAAAAACGTGTCCCTGTCCCGTGTCCTAAAGCCTGTCCCGTGTCCTAAAGCCTGTCCCGTGTCCTAAAGACTGTCCCGTGTCCTAAAGATGTCCCTGTCCCGTGTCCTAAAGACTGTCCCGTGTCCTAAAGCCTGTCCCGTGTCCTAAAGACTAACCCATGTCCTAAAGACTGTCCCGTGTCCTAAAGACTGTCCCAACGTGCCTTTGTGTATAAAATCGTAGCCCCATAGGCCCATAGTTCTATTTAGACTCAGACAAACTTTATTGAAGGGAAATTAATTGGACACAGGAGCTTTTTAAGAAATAGATAGTTACAGATAGATGGTAACATTTTATTGTATTTTTTCTCTGTATTAGGATTTAATGCTAGAATTTGAATGCAGTCAAAATAATAATACCTCCACACACATACACAATCACACACACACGCACACACATCCACACCATGACACACAATGAGTATGTTTTTACATGCACATCAGTATCTCGGTTATGATCCGGATTATTTGAGTACCCAGTTTCAGTATCCCAAATAAAACAATATCCCAGTTATGAGGAACCTGGATACTGTAGCTGCACTGAAAAAAAGGTCCGAGAGGAGTTGCTCAAATTGCAAAAACAAATTTGACAACAATAAAATCCGTGTATCATTCGTTCATTCGTTTTTCAATGTAAAACCAAAAATAAGAAAACGAAAAAACAACAGTTTTCTTCGTTATTTGTCTCCAAAACCAAAATGAAAAAACGGATAACGATTCGTTTTTTCAGTTTTCAATTTTGTGTTTAAATGAAGAATGGAAAAAACGGATAACGGCCGTTTCCCGTTTACGTGACTTCAGTGACTGCGATGCCAAACCTTTGCACCGCATACGGACTGAATCAGGACTGATCCAGGTCCGAGACCAGAGCGGAACTGAGACCGGGACCAGACCGGGACCAGAGCGGGACTGAGACCGGGACCAGACCGGGACCAGACCGGGACCAGAGCGGGACCAGAGCGGGACCAGGGTGGACTCCGAGCTTTGACTCCGGGCCTCCACGGGGTCCGAGCCTCAGCTTCGAGCTCCGGCCCTGCCGTGGGCTCTGAGCCTCCGGTCTGGTCCCGGTCTGGTCCTGGTCTTGTCTCGGTCTCGGTCTCAGGCCCGCTCTGGTCCCGGTCTGGTCCCAGTCTCACCGCATACGGACTGAATCAGGACGGATCCAGGTCCGAGACCAGACCGAGACCAGAGCAGGACTGAGACCGGGACAGAGCTGCTCTGGTCCTCCGCGCTCAAGAACCGCGGCTGGTTCCGAGGTGGTGCAAAGCATCTGACTGATGCTTTCACAACAATGAAAATGAATCGAACTAAGAGCTTTTGGTTCAAATGGACCAGGTCCGGGACCAAACCGGGACCAGAGCGCTACTGAGACTGGGACCAGACCGGGACCAGAGCGGGCCTGAGTCGCATGTCAAAAGATCAGATATGTATGGGTTTTAGGAGCACATATCCACGTGTCCTGGGTCGCATTTGAAAAATCAGATCTGTGTCGTTCAGACTGTCATTAAAAGATCAGATACAGGTCACACAGGGGCCAAAAAATCAGATTTGGGTCACTTCAGGCTGCAGTCTGAACGCAGCCTTAGTCCGACAAAAGCTGAACCGCATGAGGGCATATGACAAAGAGGACCTTTGTCCCGGTTTATTCACAGTTATTTTCATTTTACATCTGTTGATCCATATTCAATTAAACAGATAAATATGATTCTCACAGGTTTGTTTTATTTGGTCTTTGTTTAGTTAAGTTAATCACAATACACCAGTTACTTTAAATATATTTTAATTGGTTATATCTTCCTTCTGTTACCATACAGTTTACCAGCTCACCTGTGACTCCACATGGTCTGGAGACAAAAGAGGGGGCATGACCTTGGTCGGCCATATTTGTAGTCTCTGGAGGAGGTTTTGGGCCAGACCAGGTGGTGGTTGTATGGATTTTGTTTGTTTGATTTCAGTGTTTCTCATTTATTTTGAGCACTGTTATTTAAAGGAGACTTAGGCCCTGAAGGAAAGTAAACAGCACACTTTAGAAATAAGTAAAGTGGCTAGAAGAGCTAACCTGGATTTGTTGGCACTGACCCAGAGGGAGGGACTTCCTGTGTGGGGGGAACTATAAATTGGGAGCAGTTCAGCCTGTCTGGAGTTCACCTTCTGTGTAGCCGTGTACATGTGGGTTTTTCCTTTGTTTTGTTAATTTCTGTTGCTTTTGATTTTATTTAAGCACAGTTACTTTTTTGTAAATATGTAATTTTCATTTTTCCACAAATCCACAGTGAAAGCAAGAATACATATTTTTGGGTGAAATGGACATTTTTGCGTGTGCCTCCGACTTTTAACCACTTCGGCCAGTTTCCTTACAGGGCACAAGGAGCGAGCTGTTGTTCTTTCATCGCTTATGGTTTAAGCAAATGACTTTTAAGTTTTGTTTCTGTAAAACATAAACAGATGTGTCAGAGCTGAATTATATTATCAAACGGGCTGAAGTGGCTCTTGACTGGTTATGGTTTATATGTTGTAAAGTTGAGTTTATTTATGCTGAAGATTTAATTAAGAATTTGTTGCAGTGTTGAACTTGTACAATAATGTTTGGAAATGGTCAGTTTGATCTGTGCAGTGGATCATAACTCTACCACTAGTCACAGTCCTACACGGGTCCATTTTTGGAGACCCACACCTGCACACACCCACACAGTCCAGCGCCGCACCCGCCCGTTAACCTGTGATTTTATCAAAGTTAAACCTGCACCCGGCCCGGACCCGTTAACATTCCACCCGTTACCCGCCCGTACCCGTGAAACCACACACAAATGAAAAGCATTCTAACTGAAGCATCCATCAGAATACAAATCAAAAAGTTACGACTTCAAGAATTACAATCACGAAATGAAATGAAACGGTTTCACGTTCTTCAGTACGAACACAAATTCACAGACACGACTCAGCTGTCGTCACTTCACAGGCTTTATTTACTGACCAGAAGAAACACGCCACAACACGACCGAACCAGGACTAAACCAGGACTAACCCAGGACTGATTCCAGGACTGTGCCAGGACTAAACCGGTTACTGAACTAGGACTAAAACAGGACTGAACCAGGACTAAACCAGAACTGAACCAGGACTCAGTGTTGGGACAGGTCCAGAGGTGCACCCGCATAGTCCATCGAGTGACTGCAGGCAAAAGGACTGGTGCAGAGCTCCGCACGCAATTTACTGACATCAGTCTCGGGGTTCTCTCTCTCTCTCTTAAGTCCAAGATCAGTCCTGCTTTAGCCCTGTTTTAGTCCTGCTTTAGTCCTGTTTTAGTCCTGTTTTAGTCCTGCTTTAGTCCTGCTTTAGTCCTGTTTTAGCCCTGCTTTAGTCCTGGGTTAGTCCTGATTTAGTCCCAGTTTAGTCCCAGTTTAGTCCTGACCGGCCCGTGTGTAATCCCTACCCGCCCACATACCTGCCCGTAATATTCCAGAACGTTAAACCCCACCTGTTTCAAGTTAGGAGCCTCCCCAGCTTCCTACGATGTTTGTATTTTTTCCTGATTTATTAATTAAAGTTAAGGTCATGTCTGCACTTGCGTATTTGTTAGATTATGTCAAGAAACCGGGATATGACATTTGATCATGAACACAGGGACATGCGTATCCCGGTTTCTCAGCGTGCATGGATACGCAGTAACCCGAATACTGCAATAAACGGAATATGGCTGATAACCGGGATACTGATGTTCATGTACACACACTTACTCACTCACTCACTCACTCACACTCATTAACAGAGCAAAGCATTAGGTATTTACAACAACACAAATTTCATCTTGTAAAATACACATTAAGCTAACATTTACATAACTCACAAAAAATGCAATGTTCATTCTAAAGGTTGGGGTACCTTAGGGTGACCAAACGTCTGTTTTTCCCTGGACATGTCCGTATTTTGCGTCTTGTCCTGGGCATCCGTTTTTTTTTTTTTAAGTGATGGAAATGTCCGGGTTTTATTACCGTTCATTGGGGGCATTAAATTGATCGGCTTTTGTAGTTCTCTGTGACTCAGAAGGAGCGAGACACAAACAGTCGGTCAGTCTGCAACATACTGAAGCATAAATGCACATTTAACAATGACTTGTACAAGAAATTCTCAGTTTTCGATCCCAGTCGAGACAAGTGTGAGTCCATGTGTACAGGTTGTGAGGTGAGAGTTCAGTGTCCCTCGTTTATCGTGGGGGTTACGTTCTAAAAATAACCCGCGATATGTGAAATCCACGAAGTATCAACTTTATATTTTACAATTATTCTACCTGTTTTAAAGCTGTAAAACCCCTCAGCACAAACTTTATACACTTTTCTCACACAGGACAGGTGTAACCCTTTTTACATCCTTCTTAAAACTTATTGCTGATGTCGTCCTTTTGTTATTTTTCTCCTTCTTTATGTAACGAACCCAAGATTCATTTATTCCGTAATAGAGCCCAACAGCACAGAGTCCTGCCAGTACAGGACCGCACCCGCCCGTTAACCCGTGATTATATCAAACCTTTGCGCTGCCCACGCCATGAACTGAACCAGGACTGAACCAGGACTGAACCAGGACTGAACCAGGACTGAACCAGGACTGAACCAGGACTGAACCAGGACTGAACCAGGACTGAACCAGGACTGAACCAGGAGTCAGTGTCGGGACGGGCAGGAGGTGACCGCAGGAGAAGGGACAGATGGAGAGCTTCACCCCTCACGGAGGTAAATGCAGGAATTGCCTGATCGCGCTTTGCAGACAAACTGCTCGGCGTTCTCTCTCTTAAGTCCAAGATTAGTCCTGGTTTAGTCCTGACCCACCCATGTGTTTAAAAAAAAAAAAAAAAAAACATGAAAAATTGACACAAACAAAAAAAAATTAATAAAAAATCAGCGAGACCGCGAAAGGTGAAGCGTGATATATCGAGGGACAACTGTAGCTCGAGGCCCCACCTCCCACCCTCGGTAAGGTGTCCGGGTTTTCACAAATGGAAATCTGGTCACCCTAGGGTACCTCTGATTGTGAAACTTTGCTTTTCTGCACATTTGTATGCTAAAAGTAGAGTAGACTTTGACCGTCTCTCGTTGCTCGGGGCTATTTTTTTTCTGTAATTTGCTGGAGGTGACGAGCTAACGTCAACCATGACCTCGCCCACAGTATGCCCAGCACACACAAGAACTATGCACAAGTACTACACACAAGTACTACACAAAGTACACACACGCAGCCTGGAGGTGCAGAGAGAATGGGCTCTTTTAATGTCTTAGTGGAGATTGACTCTGGAGGCACAAGTACAATGCAAATCACAGTCTGCAGATGAAAGTTCCTCTTTTCGTGCCTCGCCGATCTCTGAGCACACTTTTGGATTTTTGTGTTAAATATTTGTTTCTGACTTTTGATCTGGTTTGCAGTAAAAGGTTAAAGGTCCTGTAGTACGCAGATTTGACTCCTGTGAGTTTTAAAAGTGTGATGTGTAACTTTTCTGGTGGAGGATTTGTCAAATACTTTTCTCCGTGGAGATGTTTCTTTTTCTGGGATGTTTCACAGTGTGGTATTAAACCTTTCTATCTCCGTGGAGACCAAACCAGACCAAGTTAAAGGTCAGATCTGTGGAGAGGTGACCCCGCTCACAGTCAGAATACCTGTTTTTCTAGGTATTTTTGAGCCATAAAACCACTTGTAGTTGTTCAATGTCATATAAACCAGGACTGAACAAAGTCTAAACCAGGTCTAAACCAGAGGTAAATGAGATCTAAACCAGGATTAACTACAGTATATCTAAACTGGAACTAAGACATGTCTTGGACTAGGACTAAACTAGGTCTAAACAAGGACTAAACCAGGACTAAACCATGTTTAAACCAGGTCCAAATGAGTACTGAGGTAGGACTAAACCATGTTTTAACCAGGAGTGAACCAGGTCTAAACCAAGACTAAAGCATGTTTAAACTTGAACTAAACCAAGACTAAAACAGGTCTAAACCAGTTCTGAACCATGTCTGAACCAGGTTTAAACCAGCTGTAATGTCTAAAAGGACTAAATCAGGACTAAACCAGGTCTAAACTAAGACTAAACCAGGTCTAAACCAGGACTATGCAGGACCCACCAAGTCTAAACTAGGATAATAAACCAGGTCTAAACTAGGACTAAGCCAGGATTAAACCAGGTCTAAACCAGGCCTATATTTCTATGATTTTTGAGCCATAAAACCACTTATTATTTAATGTCAGATTATGGAACAGTCTAAGCAGAGCATTGACATATCCAGAGAAACAAGCAGGTGGCGGGCCCCCCGAGTAAAAAGTTACACTGTGCACCTTTAAAGCCATGTTCTAATGTTACCCCCTCATCATAAACATACACAGAGTTTCCAGAAACATCACTTAAGTTATTTAAAATTTCTCTCTCTGATCTGAATGGTCTCTGCAGCTCAGAGGGGGAATTCTGGAGGTTCTGAGCTTCACATGAGGCCTGGTCACATGAGGCCTGGTCACATGAGGCCTGGTCACATGAGGCCTGGTCTGTCAATATACTGAGAATGTTCTCTATAGGCCTGTCACAGTAATTACTACATCGAGTTCTTTCTTTCAGTGCATGTGTCAGTATGGAACAGATGGCTGCTCCTATGGGTAGATGTACATCATGCTAGTGACTTTTTTTTTTTCATTTGCACCAAATCAGCTATGCGATGCTGCTGAATCCTACGTGTATCACAGGTTATGAAAATAAAATTGTTGAAGCAAGTAAGTACATGATATTGGTTGGAAGGTTGTTGATGTTAAATAAATAAATTTGTCAAGAACTGACTCCAGACTCAGGTGAAGAGATGCTTGATTAGAAGTTTACTGATCAGGACGCTCCACTTCACATGACGAGCTTCACATGAGTCAGTCCCAAAAGACGACGCACATATGTACTTTTATGCTAATGAGAGTACATCTGGGCGTACCTATGTGAATACAGGAGTTTTAAGTACAGCAGAAATGTTTTAAGAATGTGACAGAGGAAAGAGACACGGAGAGTAACTGGAGAGTGCACTGCTCAATTACAGTGGAGGAAATAAGTATTTGATCCCTTGCTGATTTTGTAGGTTTGCCCACTGACAAAGAAATGAACAGACTATCTAATCTAACTTTAATGGACCACAGAATCAGTCAGTCCAAAGTCTCCAACATGGGAAAGGCCAAAGAGCTGTTAAAGGACATCAGGGCAAGATTGTAGATCTGCACAAAGCTGGAACCATAAGCAAGAAGCTGGTGTTAAGGAGACAACTGCTGGGGCAATTATTTTAAAATGTAAGAAAACTGACCATCAGGCGACATCTGTGGTCTGGGGCTCCACACAAGATCTCACCTCATGGGGTTTCAATGATCATGAAAACACTGAGGAAGTAAGTAAATAAATAAGTAAATGAAAACAAAAATTCAATTTTTTTTTATTCTTATTACTGTTTGTTTTGTACAATTATAAACGATAAACTTTTGAGCCTTCATCAGTAATACTATTAGTTTGTACGACCATAAACGAAAACAAAAAAATCCTTACATTTTTCATTCTCATTGCTGTTTATTTTATATGATCATAAACGATAAACTTTGTGCCTAGATCAATATTATTATTAGTTTGTACGACTACAAACAGAAATATGTTTCTGCATGTGTGTATATGTTGATATGCATATGTGTGTAAACATTTATATTGAGTATATGTACTGGATATCTATGATGTGTATATGTATGTTTGTATGTACATAGTGTGTACAAGTGTGTACTTGCATATGTATGTAAGTATACGTGGATATGTTTTTGTATATATGTGGATATTTTTTGTGTGTGCAAATGACTGGTAAGCACTCCAAAGATGATAAAAAAATAAATAAAAATTAAAAAGTGAACCATGTGATTGAGGTAGGACTCCATAAGTTTTTTAAACTTCATCCTCCTCCTTTTGAGCACCAGGTTCCCAAATCTGTCATGTACATATCACTATTTTTGTTATTGTTTTTGAATTTTGTTGTACCTGGCTCAAACAAAGAAATAAATGAATGAATGAAAAGTAAGTAAGTAAGTAAGTACACAAAGACGCTTTACAGATCATTATTCATTCACTCCATACTCTTATCTCCAGCGGTGATAAGCCCAGGGGCAGACTGACGGAAGTGTGGCTGACATGCCAATCTGCACCATCGGTCCCTCTGACCACCACCATCTCTCACACACACACCACTTTCATACTAGGCAATGCATGTGAAGTGTCTTGCCTAAAGACACAACAACAGTTTTTGCGACTGGCGCCCCCCTGTGGCACCTGATTTTCCCAGCGGTCTCCTACTGAAGTCTTAACCAGGCCCTGCTGAGCTTCTGAGATCTGACGGGATCAGGCATTGACAAGCTGGTGTGGCCACGAGAGAAATCAGCCTAGAACTACTCGGGAGGAGCTAGTCAATGATCTCAAGGCAACTGGGACCACAGTCACTAAGAAAACCATTGGTCACACTTTACGCTGCAATGGAGTAAAATCCTGCAGTGCTCAACGGTCCCCCTGCTTAAGAAGGCACATGTGCAGCCCTCCTGAAGTTTACCAATGAACACCTGAATGATGTGATGTGATGAGAAGGTGCTGTGGTCAGGTGAGACCAAAATCGAGCTCTTTGGCTTTAACTCAACTCGCCGTGTTTGGAGGAAGAGAAATGCTGCCTATGAACCCAAGAACACCATCCCCACCACCGAGCATGGAGGTGGAAACATTCTGCTTTGAGGGTGTTTTTCTTCACCGCATCAACGGGACGATGAACAGAACCATGAGTGACAACCTCCTTCCCTTCACCAGGAAACTGAAAATGCATCTTCCAACACGACAATGGCCTAAAACATACAGCCAAGGCCATGAAGGAGTGGCTCAAGAAGAAGCACATTAAGGTCATGAAGTGGCCCAGTAGCCAGTCTCTGGAGCTTAACCCTATAGAAAACCTACGGAGTTTCCAAGCAACAGCCACGAAACCTTCAAGAATTAGAGATGATCTGCAAAGAAGAGTGGACCAAAACTCCTTTTGATTGTGCACAAACCTGGTCATCAACAAAAAACATCTGACTTCTGTGCTGCAAAGGTTTTGCCACCAAGTAAGTCTTTTTGACTGGAGGGTTCAAATACTTATTTCACTCAATGAAATGCAAATCAGTTTATATATTTTCTATCATGTGATTTTCTGGATTTTCTTGTTTGTATTCTATCTCTATGTTAAAATAAACCATTCAAATTATAGACACTTTTTGTCAGTGGGTAAACCTACAAAATCTGGAAGGGATCAAATACTTATTTCCTCCACTGTACGTCTGTGGGTCTGGTCAAGCAGCAGTAAACAACAAGGCCAAAAATTCAAGTTAATGCATCTGATATAAAAATGTATTGAACAGATACATATGTACTCTAGTTTATGAAACTGTTGACCTTTTTTCTGTACCATTTTTGGTTCTAAAGTTCCATACGTTTTAAACAGACCATGTATGAAACATGGAACAAAAATTATTTCCCAAATTTGAAAGACCTGAAAATCATGTAAATAAATGGATGTATTTCATCATATCTTGTGTTATTCGATCTTTGAACTGTTGATGAAGGTACATGATTAATTTTTTTTTATTATTTAAAATTATAAAAAATTGCTTGGAAGGACTGACATATTTTATAGAAATAGTTTCCTTTCATTTTGAAGTAATATTAAAGTATTCGAAAGAAAAAAGCGACAAATGATGTAAAATCCTGCACCTTCTACTTGTTTGTACAATTTTCCCTCTGTTACTTTTCCCTCCGTTACCATGACCTTTCTTAATAAAAAAATCTCATGAGTCAAAAAGTCAGAGGTTTTTCAACCTAATCTTGTACCATATGGTAGAAAACTATATGAAGCAAATATTCAAACCAGTTTGTTAAGGATATGGAAGTGAGAACCAAGAGTTATCACTGTTTGGATTTATTGCCCAAAAAGTGCTGCATATTTCATTCCCTCCGTTACCGACATGAGTTTTAAAATTTTTTGTGAACAACTTGAAAGAATATCACAGGTTTAACTTGACCCTGTTGGAGTGTAACTCTTTCCTACATTCTGATACTTTACTTATTTCAATAGTTCCTCTAGTTTCTGAATAAGAGACATTTGAATGTCAAAAATCTGCCAGTTTCCCTCCGTTACCACTTGACCAGACCCTGTTTAAGTTTAAAACATATAGTTCCAAACAAAGGGCTGACTATGACCTTTAGCATACATAAAAAAAACTACAATTCAACTGCATAAAATAAAATCAAATCATGCTTTCAGTACGTCACAGTGGGCGTGTACGGTGGCAGTCAAAACAAAGAGTGATTGTGAATATGGCGTCTTGAAAAGTTGTTCAAACATGCCTGAATCAGTCCAAGAACAACTTCAGAAGATCAGTGAAAAGGAAAGAACTGTAACATGGTTAATAGGTCTGAAAAGTCGATTTTGCTTTAAAACAAAAAGTCCAAAATGGTCCGTCAGCGTAGCCGTGTTTGCTTTGCTTGGTTTGTGCGTTTCACCTTTGACCTTCCTTTGAGTGAAAGTGTCTTGTGAAATCCCGAATTTGTGACATGCTCCTGTTTATTTTCAGTGTTATTTCCCCAAGTGGCAGCCAGAAACGTAATTGGAATCTGCAGCATCTCAACATTGTTTACTCTGAAATCAATAATGGTGCTGCGGGCTCCACACATGGCCTCAGTGCCTCCAGCGCCGGAGCGTACGACTGCACTGTGCTCTCCACGCTCAGCACTTTATTACAAACACATTAGATTCACTTACACGAGACACAGCAGCAGGAAGGAAAGCAGCTGGAAACAGGACTGAACCAGGTCTAATCAAGGGACTGAACCAGGACTAACCTAGGACTGAACCAGGTCTAATCAAGGGACTAACCAGGACTAACCTAGGACTGAACCAGGTCTAATCAAGGGACCGAACCAGGACTAACCTAGGACTGAACCAGGTCTAATCAAGGGACTGAACCAGGACTAACCTAGGACTGAACCAGGTCTAATCAAGGGACTAAACCAGGACTAACCTAGGACTGAACCAGGACTAACCTAGGACTGAACCAGGTCTAATCAAGGGACCGAACCAGGACTAACCTAGGACTGAACCAGGTCTAATCAAGGGACTGAACCAGGACTAACCTAGGACTGAACCAGGTCTAATCAAGGGACTGAACCAGGACTAACCTAGGACTGAACCAGGTCTAATCAAGGGACCAAACCAGGACTAACCTAGGACTGAACCAGGTCTAATCAAGGGACCGAACCAGGACTAACCTAGGACTGAACCAGGTCTAATCAAGGGACTAAACCAGGACTAACCTAGGACTGAACCAGGTCTAATCAAGGGACTAAACCAGGACTAACCTAGGACTGACCTAGGACTGAACCCAGGTAACCTAGGACTAATCAAGGGACTAAACCAGGACTAACCTAGGACTGAACCAGGTCTAATCAAGGGACCAGGAAACCAGGACTAACCTAGGACTGAACCAGGTCTAATCAAGGGACTGAACCAGGACTAACCTAGGACTGAACCAGGTCTAATCAAGGGACTGAACCAGGACTAATCAAGGGACTAAACCTGGGTCTAATCAAGGGACTAAACCAGGTCGAAACGAGAAATAACCTTGGTCTAAACCAGGTCAAAACCAGGACTAAGTAGTAGAAGTAGAAATACTAGCAGAAGTAGTAGTAGTAGTAATAGTAGTAATAGTAATAGTAGTAGTAGTAGTAATAGAGTAGTAGTGAAGTGTTAGTTTATTAGTTGAATTATAGTTGTTGTAATAGTATAGTAGTAGTAGTAGTAGTAGTAGTAGTAGTAAAGCGTAAAGAATATTTGAGGACTAAAATGTTGGTGAAATGTAAATGATCTTGACAATAAGTAGTGCTGATTTAAGATAGAAAAGTTGTAGTGTTAGTTGATTAGTTGTAATTATAGTAGTAGTAGTAGTAGTAATAGTAGTAGTAGTAGTAGTAGTAGCAGTAGCAATTATAGTTGTAGCTGGTTCCAGTACCAGTTTTTTTGGGGTCCGATCTGATACTGATCCTGGCCTTGATGTACTCGCAGATACTTAGGCTACTTAATTTTGTAACATACAAGAGCAAAAAAAATACATTGGAACACTTTATAATAACTACACCTTATTTTAGCCTTAATAAAGCATGAACAAAAGACTTAATTAATAATGATTCACAACTTAGTAACTACTTAATTACTACCTGAATTAGCACTTAACTTGCACTTAATTCACCTGTGCTGTAAATAGTTACTCAATACTTCTTAATTACTCATGAACTAACCGTTTGCATGTTTACAAATGCATATTTAAGTTCACATTTGAGCTTTTATTAATCATTAGTAAGATATGAGAGAATGATTTACTAATAATGTAATGCAATGATGATTCAGGCAGCTGTTATCTGTTAGTTAAGTCTTTCTGAGAGCTTTTCTAAAGTGAAGACTAATTATTTTATGAAGCATTTGTTAAGTTTGGTCAAATTCCAGAGAAACAATAATGCATGACTAGTAAATCATTCTCTCATGGCTTATTAATCATTAATAAATGCTCAAATTTGTACTTAAATATACATTTACAAATGCACACACAAATGGTTAGTTCATGAGTAATTAAGTAAGAAATACTTATGAGTAACTATTTACAGCACAGGAGAATTAAGTGCAAGTTAAGTGTTAATTCAGGTAGTAATTAAGTAGTTAGTAAGTGTGAATCATTATTAATTATAAAAGTCTTTGTTCATGCTTTATTAAGGCTAAATAAAGTGTAGTTATTATAAAGTGTTACCAATACATCATCTAAAAGGATATTTTTAAAGAAATGCAAGAAGAAATGTTTTTAAGGACTAAAATATTTCTGAAATACTGTTACCTTAAACTACCACTACATGACATCACAAGGTGGAACAGGCCATTTTGAGCTTTTGAGATGTAGACAGACCCATAATGTGGGATTACTCAAACATGTGTGAATGAAACTGAAGTAAAAACATTATAACGTAAAAATCATAAGAGTCCATTTTGTGTAATACAGGACGTTTAAATAAACCTGCAGAAAAAGCCTCAGCTCGGTGCCTCTTAATACCAGGTTTGTTTTCTATTCACCTGCAGTGTCTCGTCTTAAAAGAGTAAAAGGAAAAGTTTCTATAAGTTCTTAAAAACACATTTCCAATTAGCCCGTCCGTCTCCTCCTGTCAGTCACAGCACAGTATCTGCAGCTCTTTTGCTCTTTAGGCGGTGGTTCTGTTCATTCAGGGCGCAGACTCGGTGCTGTGTTTTCTGTCAGATGATGTCGTCTCTCTGGGGACTGCTCTGGTCCTACACGGACGAGGAGGACGAGGAGGAGGAGGAGGAGGAGGTCTGTCTCTCACCCCGTTCACTCGTCTCCTCATCCCTCCATCCGCCTCTCCCGCTGCACCTGAACACAGCACGGAGCAAACAGACCGAGACAGGGAGAGCGGGTGACATGTTTTTCTGCTTTAGAATCGACCTGTGCTCGGCTTCGTTTACTCTAGAAGGATTTTGACATAGTTTAATGCTGTTTTAGACCCCTTTTAGTCCTGGTTTACTCCTGGTTCGGTCCTAGTTTAGTTGTAGTTTAATCATAGTTTAGACATGGTTAAATCCAGAATTAGTTAAAACATGGTTTAGTACTGGTGTAGTCATGGTTTAGTCCCAGTTTAGACCTGGATTAGATCTAGTTTAAACCCCGTTTAATCCTGGTTTATTCACAGTTTAGACGTGATTTATAGTTCTAGTTTAAACATGGTGTGTCCTGCATAGTCCTGGTTTAGTCTTGGTTTAGATCTAGCTTAGTCTTGGTTTAGTCTTGGTTTAGTCCTGGTTTAAACTGTTTACCTCTGGTTTGGGGCTGATTTAGTCCTTGTTTAGTCCCAGTTTATTAGATCTGGTTTAGTCCTGGTTTAGTTCTAGTTTATACGTGGCTTAATTGTAGTTTAATCGTAGTTTAAACATGGTTAAATCCAGATTTAGTTAAAGCATGGTTTTGTGTTGATTTAGTCCTGGTTTAATCCCAGTTTAGACCTGATTTAGACCTGGTTTCAATTCTGGTTTAGTCATAGTTTAGACATGATTTATAGTTCTAGTTTAGACATGATGGGTCCTGCATAGTCCTGGTTTAGTCCTGGTTTAAACTGTTTACCTCTGGTTTGGGGCTGATTTAGTGCTTCTTTAGTCCCAGTTTATTAAACCTGGTTTAGTCCTGGTTTAGTTCTAGTTTAGACGTGTCTTAACTGGTTTAGACCCTGTTGAGTCCGAGTTTAGTCCCAGTTTAAACCTGGTTTAAACCTGGTTTGAACCCTGTTTAATCCTGGTTCAGTCCCAGTTTAGACATAGTGGGTCCTGCATAGTCCTGGTTTAGACCTGGTTTAGTCCTGGTTTAGACCTTTTAGACATTAGAGCTGGTTCACACATGGTTTAAACATGATTTAGTCCTTGTTTAGGCCTGGTTTAGTCCTAATTTGGACCTGGTTTAAATCATTTTAAATCAGCACTACTTATCTTTACATTTTAGAAATACTTTAGTAATACTTTACTTTATTCTTGCATTGTCTTTTAGAAGATGTATTTTTTGCTGTTGTATGTTACAAAATTCAGTACTCTAAGTCTACTTCTTTATACTATGGTGTCTGACTGGTATCGGTATCGGTGAGTGCACCAAGGCAAAGTATTGGTATCGGGTCAGATCACAAAAACAACAACTATAATTATTTTAATTACAACTACTACTAATAACATAATTACTACTACTACTACTACTACTCCTACTACAATTATAACTGCTACTACTCCAACTACTCCAACTAATTACTACTACTCCAACTACTCCAACTAATACTACTCCAACTACTACTACTCCTACTACTCCAACTACTCCAACTACTCCTACTACTCCAACTACTCCAACTACTACTATTACCCCATCTACTACTGCTCCTCCTCCTCCTACTGCTACTGCTACTGCTACTGCTACTACTACTACTACTACTACTACTACTACTACTATAATTACTACTACTATTACAACTATAAATCCAACTGCTACAACTACTCCAACTACTACTACTACTACTACTACTACTCCAACTACTACTACTATTTCAACTATTACCGCTGCTCCTCCTCCTCCTCCTACTACTACTACTACCACTACTACCACAACTACTACAATTACCACAACTATTACAACTACTACTACTAGTAGTACTACTACTACACTTTTACTCCTTTTACCTTTAGTTCAGAAGAGATCGTCAATTTCAGGACTGAAATCATCCAAATGATTCTACATAGAGAAGGTGTATGGAGTTTAAAAACACAGTGGAGCACTTCCTGTATTAGCACACGACATCACAAGGTGGAAGAGAGTGTAATATGGGCCCTTTAATAGTAAGTATCAGGTGTAGTAGATGTGTACAAACTTGTTGTGAGATGTGATTCTGGTCTTGGCGGGTCAGGTGAGATTGGCAGAAGCACCACGACTAAAATCATCAGGAAGAAAAAAGAAAAAGTATGAATTTTGTCTCGTAGCCAGAGGTCTGTGTTGACGAACATGTGTTAAGGGTCGCAGCCTGGGGGTCGTCGCCACGGTAACAAGCCAACATGGCAGCCGGAGTGAGCGCGGGGTGCCAGCGGGTGCCAGCGGGTCAGAGCGGCGCCTGCAGGGGCACAGGGAGAGTGGGCACGAGCTCACATCATTACATAAACAGCCTCATGCCTCTGGGCACTGCCAACTACTGCACGAAAAACACACACAACTGGTACTACGACTATAATTACTTCTACTGAGACTACTACCAATATAATTACTACTACTGCGACTACTACTAATATAATACTCTACTGCGACTAACTAATATAATTACTTCTACTACTACTACTATATACTACTTCTACTGCGACTACTACTGCGACTACTACTAATATAATTACTTCTACTACTACTACTACTATAATTACTTCTACTGCGACTACTACTAATATAATTACTACTACTGCGACTACTACTAATATAATTACTTCTACTGCGACTACTACTAATATAATATAACTTACTTACTACTGCGACTACTACAATATAATTACTACTACTGACTACTACTAATTACTTCTACTGCGACTACTACGAATATAATACTACTACTGTACTACTACTGCGACTACTGCGACTACTACTATAATATAATTACTTCTACTGCGACTACTACTAAATATAATTACTTCTACTGCGACTACTACTAATATAATTACTTACTACTGCGACTACTACTACTATAATATAATACTACTACTGCGACTACTACTAATATAATTACTACGCGAACTACTAAATATAATTACTACTACTGCGACTTACTACTAATATAATTACTTCTACTACTACTAATATAATTACTTCTACTGCGACTACTACAATATAATTACTACTACTGTGACTACTACTACTATTACTACTACTGCGACTACTACTACTATTACTACTACTTACTACTATATAATTACTACTACTGCGACTACTACTAATAAATTAACTACTACTACTACTACTATCGTGGACTACTAATATATTACTACTACTACTACTACTACTACTATAATTACTTCTACTGCGACTACCTAACTATAATTATCTACTGCGACTACTACGGAATATAATTACTACTACTGGACTACTACAAATAATTACTACTACTGCGACTACATACTACTTTATAACTACTACTAACTGCAACTACTCTACTATGCTACTACTACTACTATTATTCTACTTGACTACTACTACTATAATTACTACTACTGCGACTACTACTACTACAATATTCTACTTACTACTACTGCGACTACTACTTAATATTTCTACGCGACGCTAACTATATACTAATTACTTCTACTGCGACTACTACAATATAATTACTACTACTGCGCGACTACTACTAATATAAATTACTTACTACTGCGACTACTACTAATATAATTACTTACTACTGCGACTACTACGACTAATATAACTACTACTACTACTGCGACTACTACGACTATAATATATTACTCTACTGCGACTCACTACAATATAATTACTACTACTACTTACTACTACTACTATAATTACTTCTACTGCGACTACTACCAATATAATTACTACTACTGCGACTACTACTAATATAATTACTACTACTGCGACTGCGACTACTAATATAATTACTTCTATTGCGACTACTACTAATATAATTACTTCCACTGCGACTACTACGAATATAATACTACTACTACTGCTTCTAACTGCGACTACTACGAATATAATTACTACTACTGTGACTACTACTAATACAATTACTTCTACTGCGACTACTACTAATATAATATACTTTACTTCTACTGCCGACTACTACGAATATAATTACTTCTACTGCGACTACTACTAATATAATTACTACTACTGTGACTACTACTACTATAATTACTTCCACTGCGACTACTACTACTATAATTACTTCTACTGCGACTACTACTACTATAATTACTACTACTGCGACTACTACTACTATAATTACTACTACTGCGACTACTACTAATATAAATACTTCTATTACGTGACTACTACTATATAATTATCTCACTACTACTACAATATAATTACTACTACTGCGACTACTACGAATATAATTACTTCTACTGCGACTACTACTAATATAATTACTACTACTGCGACTACTACTAATATAATTACTTC